>NC_053157.1:23891380-23950157 GCF_016835505.1 Polypterus senegalus
CTTCAAAATTAGTCTTTCTTCAGTAAATTGTTCTTTCTTACCACTTGGAGAACGAGGTCACCGTAGACTCAGATATTATGCCTTATTGTAGTGTTTCAAAGTCACTTTTGTCATCACAAAAGAATGCCTAGCCAGGAAATACCGGGGATTCAACGATGGTCTCATACTGTGGTTCAGAGTGGTCCATTACATTCCCTTGACTGCCATTCAGTGCATGTGCAAATAACATTCACTACTGACAATGCTGCACACCTTATCTATGACACACTAATATTGAGGACTTTCAGCTAACAAATCATTCAGCAGAAGTGTGTGAAGAAACACTACTGGGGCTCCTTTTAACAATGGCAACATGTCTGCACTGTGACTGTTCTTTTTCTCTTTAACCAAGTCAAAGATTTTCATCCTTTTTAATCATTATGGTGTGCATTTTAGAGGGGATTTGTTGTTTGTCACAATATAATAGTTTTTATTTACTTATTGAGCTTCTGTATAAAGCCACCTTTCTCCCTGGTAACAAAGAAAACGCTATCTATCTATCTATCTATCTATCTATCTATCTATCTATCTATCTATCTATCTATCTCTATTATATAGTGTCTTTCATTTTATTTTTTTTCCGCCGTCTGGAGTTTTTTGTTTTTCTGTCCCCGGCCATTGGACCTTACTCTTATTCTATGTTAATTAATGTTGACTTATTTTATTTTCTTACTGTGTCTCATTTTTCTATTCTTCATTATGTAAAGCACTTTGAGCTACATTTTTTTGTATGAAAATGTGCTATATAAATAAATGTTGTTGTTGTTGTTGTTGTTTCATATCTATCTATCTATCTATCTATCTATCTATCTATCTATCTATCTATCTATCTATCTATCTATCTATCGTGACCAGTATGACGTATTGAAGTATCCCAAATCCCAGTCACAGCCACAACAACACAAGTCTTGGGTTCAAAAAAAGGTTTATTTTAATAAAGTACCTCAACAAAAGACATCTTTTCACAACTCTCTTCTCTGTTTTTCTTTTTTCCGCTACACTGCTCCTCCTGGCGAGCTTCGCCCTTCTTCCACCTGACAATAACTTTTCTGGGTAAGGGTGAGCAGCTTCTTTTATTTTAGACTTCCGAGTACAAAGGGTGCTAGAGCATGGCCCATTAGATGCACTTCTGGGTCACATGGAAGCCCCACAAAGTAGGAATCATGGATACCTGCAGCTCCACTTGGGGGTACCCACGGAACTCAAAAAGGCTACCCCATGTGACTACAGTTTCCCAGCATGCCTTGTGGGTGTCCGCACTGCTCAGGGATGCATGCCACCTAATATGTCGGGGGAGTATGTAGCCCTGATAAGTTGTCTCCCCTTGTCCTTCCATCTAAAGTCAGCATATCCACTTCCACAAGATTTTTAGGACTGTGTGCTGCAGTTTCATTCTGGGTTTAAACAAGTAAAATGTTTAACTAAATGCATGTGCATATTAATTGCTTCACAGTCTCTGTAGTTGAGGGGTTGATGTAGTTTGCTCCCCTTTATATGTTAAATATGGAAGAAGGTGTAAATATTTTGCTGAAGAAAGCAGGTTTAATATTGCTACGTTGCCTGTTTTTCTGCAACATTGTGATATATTTTAAAAGGAAGCGAGTGTAAATATTAAAAATGTTCTGGTTTTTTTTTCTTTTTTAGTTGATACATTGCATGCACTGCTATCTAAAGAAAGTGCTTAATCTGTAGTTGCTGGGTGTAGCTGTACGCTAACATTAATTATCTGATGCTAAGAAAACAACTTGTTATCCTGTAGATGACTCTGCATCCTTTAGAGATTAATTTCTTCTCTATGTAAATTCATATTAGATAGTTGGAGCCCACCCCTTAAGATAAGAGGAGATTTATGTCAAAATGGTGATCTTTTACAATGGACATAAATACAGATGATCTATAACCAAACATCGCTCTCGTTTGCCATTAAACTTTTAGAATCATATCCATCATCACAAATAGTGAGCTGTCAAACATAAAACACAATATGAAGTACAATGTGAAATAAACTGAAACTTTAAGCCACACAAAATATATTTTATTTTAATGAAATACAATATATATACAATGTGAAACAAAATTAAATAAGTCAATGTTCTGAAATCCTATTTTAGAGTGCTTTACATTACCAAATATGAAGATCAAGTGTTATATTTGAAAATCTTTGCTTCTATTTCACTGAAGAAAAACCTCAAACTCACCAAACTCTTATCACCTAACTTTTAGGTTCAGTGTGTGAAAGCTAAAGAACAATTAGTTACAATGCAGGAGCCAACGCTGAAAAAGGCCACCAACCAGCACATCACAGAAGCCATTCACACTCACACCTACATAGGGCCAATTTGCAATCAATAATCAACCTAATACACACTTCTCTAGGTACGTGGGAGGAAAATTAGAGTAAATGGAAAATAAACTCAAGCAAAACATCAAGAAAATATGCCAAATCCACATAGGCTGCCACTCAGACTACATTCACATTACCTGGCTGAAGTGACTCAAATCTGATTTTTTACCTTAATGTGACACACATTTGGTGTTTCCAAGACTGTATGGACAAAGAAACCCATTCTTTTCAAATCAGATTTGAGTTACTTTCACATGTGGTCCAAGATTGGATTTGTACCCGATTTGTGGCCATGCAACATGAATGAGAATGGTCAGATCGGAATTCAAGTGTTTTTTGCCTGTACACATGGACTGAGTGCTATCATCATCAATGGAGGAGAGCTACAGCTATGACCACAGTCACAGTCCCACCTTTGCTGGCTCCTTTCTCATACTCACATATCTTTTGGTGCAGCAGTGCCAGCAATAACTGTGTAAACAGCAAAAGCTAAGCCGTTTGGTTTTTTAACGCCTGCTTGACCTAATCATGCCCAGCTTTTCATCATCAAGAGCAAAATATATACAAATACAGGGTCTCGTCCGTTACGAGAGATGGACGTCTAAGGCGGAGCTCCGTTAGCAGCAGTGTTATTTTTTTATGCTATCTTCTTATTATCCTGAGATATCCTGTATTTATCCAACCTGAGGGTACTACTACAATGTATGCAAGCATATAAAAACATGGCCAACAAGAAAGGGGCTCAGAAAGAAATGAAAACTAAAGCTACATCCAAGCTCAGACCAACAAGTCCAAGTTCAAACTCAAGGTACAGCCTTTCAGAGACTGACCTGGATAAGATGGGCGAAAGCAGAGACTCCTCGTGACCATGGTCCGCTACATCGTCTCCGGCTGAGAGCGAAATGGTGAGTGAATGTACGAGTGCGAGTGACGGAGGTCACGATAGCTCGTTGATTGGAGAAGATCATCTGAAACTGGAAAAGGCCTTGCAGTCTGCGCCCTCAACTACTCCACACGAGCCAGTAACACCGGCTGTAATAGAGCCCACCGCCACACCTACGGTGCACGAAAGCAGAAATGATCTGTCTGAACTGAAGGTGATGATCGCTGAGCTCAAGCAAGAGATAAAGAAAGATATAAGGAAAGGCGAGAAGGCAAATGAAAAGGCAAGTGAGAAGGCAAATGAGAAGCTGCGACGGGAGCTGCAGCAGGATAAAAAAGTCTTGGAGAAACGCATATATATTTGCTTTGAGGCAGTCTTTAAAGATATGCTGGGTAATATTGAAGAGCACATTCAGGAAACCATGTCTAAACTGAGCACACTTGCTGATCAGCTGGAGGATGTCAAGGAGACATTTACGGCTCGGATTGAAACAGCCAAAAATCTAGCTGCCACTGCTGAAGGAAAAGCAACTGCTGCCAACTCTGAATGCAAAAAACTCGGAGAAAGACTTGCTGCTCTGGAAGATGGAAGCAGAAGGAATAATCGTAGAATCGAGGGACTACCTGAGAATTGTGAAAGTCCAAACCCAGTAAAATTCGCAGCTGAACTATTCTCTAAAATAATTGAGAGGACTTTAAATCGGATTCTGAGATATACCATTAGACCTAGGTCTTTTATTATCCGCTTCGAGATTATAATTTAAGATAGAGGTGATGGCACTCTCAGACACAAGTGTGGAAAAATAATAAATAGTTTGATCAGTTTGATCAATCTGGTATACATGATAGAGCCACGCAGAACCTGTCTTTATAGTGCAAGTGCAAACTTGTTTCTCCTAACGAACAAAAAACCACAAGTGACCAACTGATGAACTTAAAGGATGTGGTAAATGCTGATCCAAGCAAAATGTTGTAAGATGTAACGGTTTGAAATTCTTGTGCAACCAAAGTCATAAGACAAAGGCCCTATAAAAGATTTGGGATACCGACCCCTCGAGGCAGATGAAGGGCAGGTGTCCTAGGACTGTGCTTCTCTGTCATCTTACCCTTGCCTGGTGTGTATTAATAAAAGATTTTTACTAACTTTAATTATATCTCTGTCTTCAGTCACAAGAAACGACACTAGAGAAAAGTGTCCACAGTTTTGGCCGGACGTGGGGCAGGAGACGGCCGGCTGACTCCTCGAGCGGGAAGACCTCAGAGATCTGTCTTCTTGAAGCAGACTGCCGCTACAGTGTACACCAGCAGCAGAGTAAGCAGCTCCGATAAAAGTTAGGACTGCCCTGTCCTGAGACGGTTCCTGCGTGAGGAGTCCCCGGTCTCCTTCTGGTGCAACCACGGTGACTGAGAAGGATTTCCTGACAGAGCTGACTAACACCCAGGCTGGGGTAAGTACCATCGGGGGTTTCCGTAAAAAGATAAAACTGGAGGCGGGCTTGCTGTGGAGTATAAAAGTGACTGGGAATAGTAAACGGAAAAGAAATACCTTGTTTTAAGTCACTCCTGTTGGGAAAGATAGTATAGAACACTATCCTCTGGGGATTAAAAAGGGGATTTAGGACGGATCCGTGCGTGGCACACCCATAAACCCGGACAAATCTATGGGACAGAGGATAGAGTATAGAATAGAGGAATAACAGGTTAATAAAACAAGGGAAGAATAAATAAGTACATTACTGAAATAAATACTTGCTTTCGCCGAGCACTGTGACAGTAACGTAGGAAAAGCTTCGGTATTCCACTTCTGGGAATATTAAGGGGAACACTAGAAACGGGTGAGTGGCACACTCAGAAAAACTAGTAGTTCATTGAAGACAGAAGTGAGAATAGGACACGACAAGAGGGAATAAATCTGTCACAGCAATCGGGAGGAAAAAGCAAGGGAAAAATGGGAACACATAACAGCAAGCCTGCCAAACAGTGCCTCGAGGATTCAAAGTCTTTAATGCTAGAAGGATTATTTTCGGGGGATCAACAGACGCCGAGAAAGAATGGGTCTCCTAGGAAATTTATAGAGAAAAGAGGGGTTAGATTTTAAAGAAGGCGTGTAAGAAATGGAATAAGCAAAGTGAGGGGAGATGGACACTGGAAGGACAGGAGACGCAAGTGAAATTCAGGAAATTAGAAAAATATTATGTAGAAATGCACAAGGATGTTGTATGTAGAAATGTACGAGGATGTTGTAACAAAGGTCCGTGTTATGTATGACAGATGGGAGTTGGTTATTAAAGATTGTAATTTAAAGGCAGTACAGAAATGAATTATTGGCTGCAGAAAGTTAAAACTAGAAGGAAAAAAAATAGTTATTTATAGCTTTACAGAAAGTGCAAGCAGATTCGGGACCGCAGTCGAATGAGAAGCGGAAGAAGAGCGAGAAAAAAAAAAAAAAAAAACAAAGACCCGTTATATCCCGTACTTGTTCCTTCACCTTTCCTACACCATCCACATCCACAGCCCCCACCTTCTCCTCCGCCACCTCCAGTGCCCACCGCACCAGAATTAAAAGATGATCCCTTGGGGTCTGGTTTCTTTGAAGAATATCATTATGATCCCTCATTACACACTGATCCGGGAATGACAAAAGTAACGTAATGGGTTTGGCAGGTGGGTTTCACGATCCTAGAACCTCCATTTCACAACGCACTAGAAGTCAAACCCTATTCCTTCAGCCCCCTAATCAAAACACCACCTTTCAATCCCCTTAAAGTCCCCAAACCCACAGGCCCCTTATTCGAATGCCCCCTGATTGAGATCCCAGAACCCCCCGACATGATTCAATGCAACCTGCAGGAGCTAATAACCCCACTACTGTAATGATACATCGTAACTGGGACATTCAAGAGCTGAAGGACGTTGTGTCCGAATTGCCTGATCCCAAAGTCATCGGTGTGTTTAAAAAATTCATAGAACAATTACAGCAGCTGTATGATATGTATAAGCCTAATGCCGCAGAATGGACTCAGGTGCTGTGGAGAAAGCTTGGCACCACATGGGACACTGTCAATCATGGACAGCATAACGGAAACCCGTGGCAGTGGAACGAGGCGTTGCCTCGGGGCCAGGATGAAGGTCCCTTTATTACGCAATGGGAACATGTTAAAATAATATTAAGGACAAGTATAAGAAAGGCAGAGACTGGTCTCTTATCTCGCTATGGACATAGGAATCTGCAGGGACTCCCAGCCCTTTCTTCAACTGCCTTTGCTCACCCATAATTCAGAGACTGATCCATTATTGACTTTGCTGGCTGGTGAATGGCACTGAAACTGTTTTCCTCGTGGACACAGGAGCCACGCTCAACCCTTTCGCTGAAGGAGGTCCCTGCCTCAAGAGATTCTTCGAGTTCAGCTGCATTCCAGTGATTCCACTTTAACACACCGATTTCTTTTAAATCAGCTCTGTCCAGTTAACCTCTTAGGAAGGGATCTCATGACAAAACTTTCTCTCTCCATTTCAATGAAATGTTTCCCCACACACCATCCTTCTTAAAGCCCTTCACTCATTTCCCTCCTGCTTGTTTCCCAATCTCCAAGCCCCTGACACCTTATATTGCACTGCTCAATATTTCCCCGCAGAAGTAGACACCCCCTGGCTGGAATCTTTTCTTTCTTCAGGTACCTGCCCAGAAACCCTTCACATTCCTTGTATTTTTATTTCATCCATAAAAGCTGCT
The DNA here is from genome assembly GCF_016835505.1 of Polypterus senegalus. Classification (NCBI taxonomy): domain Eukaryota; kingdom Metazoa; phylum Chordata; class Cladistia; order Polypteriformes; family Polypteridae; genus Polypterus; species Polypterus senegalus. The sequence continues at coordinate 23,898,379 of NC_053157.1, forward strand.
GTTTATGTTCATCTCACATACTCACAGAATATTTTCTATCTTGGTGGTTCAGTGCCTCATATTTCTTTAGCTAAATCAAGCACTGTACATTGGGCGAAATCGGACCATGGGTAGAACAATGTCTTAATAGAACAGACTGGTTACAGGTGGCATCAGATATTTTGAAACCTCAGACCATTTGATAACTAAAGTTGTGCTTCAAACTAATTTTTAGTGCACGTGCATTGTGCCGCACTTCCTTTTCTGTTTTTTCATTGCAAACTACTACCCCTTCTTGGCTCTCTATGCTTCCTGATTCACTGTGGGCTCAGGGTAAGAATGATTATGGAAGGATAGCCCATTGTGAGCCTCTGGTGGTCTATCCGAAATCTTCCTTCCGCCCGCACGTGCTCAGTATCCTCTGTCCCCCGAAGCAGAGGCTGGCATCTCCGCCGTACATTCTGATCTTGTGAAGCGTGTGCTATTATTCCGATTAGATATTCCCCCGTCAATTCCCCTATTTTACCTGTAAGAAAGGCTGACGGTTCATGGCGCTTTGTTTAAGACTTACGACAAGTGAATTCTGCAATCTTTCCTAGGGCCCCTATTGTTCCTAATCCTTCCACTATTCTTTCTGCAATCCCTCCCTCTGCTCGTTATTTTTCCGTGATTGATTTAGCCAATGCTTTCTTTTCTGTCCCTGTACACCCTGATTCTCAATTTTGGTTTGCCTTTACTTTCCAAAACCGCCGTTGGACATGGACTGTCATGCCTCAGGGATATACTGAAGCCCCTTGTGTGTATGGACAAGCGCTTGCTCAAAGTTTAGAAGGGTTCTGGCCAGACCGAGGTAGTACATTAATACAATATGTAGATGATATTATGTTATGCAGTACTACAGCAGACGATTGTGAGCAGGACACTAAAAAATTACTATTATTCCTGGGAGAAAATGGGCATAAAGTTTCAAAGGCTAAACTGCAATTAATTCAAACGACTGTAAAATATCTAGGTCATGACATTACAAATGGAACAAGAGCTCTTTCTAGCGATCGCATTACCACCATTCAAAATCTTCCTAGACCTGTCACAAAACAACAGGTTATGTCTGTATTGGGCATTTTAGGATACTGCCGGCAATGGATTTCGAATTTCACTGAAAGAGCACAGCCATTACAAAATCTAGCAAACACCCCTGACCTTCCTCTTTCTGGTCAAGTGCAATGGGACGAGCAGGCTGAGAAGGCTCTCTGTGACTTAAAAAACGCACTTTCCTCAGCTCCGTGTTAGGCTTACTGATTTTCGTCCATTCACTCTGTTTGTGGACGAAAAGGGGGGATATATGAATGCAGTTTTAACACAGTTACATGGGGATAAACAAAGGCCAATAGCATATTTTTTGAAAAAATTGGATCCAGTGGCTGCAGCACTTCCGCCTTGCCTTAGGGCTGTGGCTGCCACAACAGAAGCTGTGCTAGCCAGTACAGATATAGTGCTCATGAGCCCCCTAACAGTAAAGGTGCCTCACGCTGTACATTCCATTTTAGTACAGGCTAAGACCTCACATCTCACTACTGCTAGGGCAATACACTATCAGAATGTACTCTGTACTCTGTCAAACGTTACGATTGAAAGATGCTCCACTTTAAATCCAGCCACCCTGTTGCCAACAGATAACGAAGGTGAACCGCATAATTGCCATAAAGAAACAGCAAAGGTTATAAAGCCTCGAGTAGATCTACAGGAAACACCTTTAGAAACTGGAGAAATTATTTTTGTAGACGGATGTTCTTTGCGATTGGAAAACGGAACACCCTCAACTAGTTACAGTGGTCCAAGGGGACCGCCTGCTGGAAGCAAATCGAATTTCATCAAGTTTGAGTGCACAAGCGGCTGAATTAATAGCGCCACCAGAGCATGTCAGCTGTCTGAAGGAAAAATCATAACAATTTATACAGATTCTAGATATGCCTTTGGAGTCTGCCATGATCATGGGGCATTATGGAAATTGAGGGGATTCAAGACCAGTACTGGCAAGCCCATCCAACATCAAAAGCTAATCGAATCCCTCTTGGAAGCCATAACCAAACCATCAAAGGTAGCAATTGTTAAATGTCAAGCTCACACAGGAAAACAGGATCCTGTCAGCAAAGGAAATGAATTAGCAGACTACTTTGCTAAAAAGGCTGCACACAGTAACACACCAATCTCTTTATTCCAACAGAGAAATGACCAGGACCTGATAATCAAATTATTTCTTTACAGAGTGCAGCCACGGACATCGAAAAGAAAAAATGGTCCAAAGAAGGGTCCCTCTCTGATGGAGTCTGGACTCATAAGCAAACTAACAAACCTTTTCTCCCAAAGGCTTCTTTTCCAGGTATGGCAAAATAGCCCATGGCCTCACCATGCTGGGAAAGATGCCATGGTCGGGATGTTGAAAAACATTGGGAAGCTGTGGGCTTCTCTACATATGCAGAGCAATTCTGTCGACTCTGTGTATTATGTCAAAGGTTTAATGTAGGAAAAGGCACACAGGTAAGTCCCCGTTACTCCTAACCCAATGGGTCCATTTGAACACCTCCAAATGGATTTCATTGAACTAACACCGTCTAGAGGTTACCGATATTGCCTTGTGATTGTCGATGTGTTCTCCCGATGGGTAGAAGCTTTCCCTTCTAAACACAATGATGCTAAAACAGTTGCTAAGGCACTAATTAAAGAAATTATTCCAAGATGGGGCATCCCGCAAAAGTTACAAACAGACAATGGTACTCACTTTGTGAATCTATACTAATAAAAGGCAAAGCCCTCACTCACTCACTCACTCACTCACTCACTTACTCACTGACTCACTCACTCACTCACTCACTGACTCATCACTAATTCTCCAACTTCCCGTGTGGGTGGAAGGCTGAAATTTGGCAGGTTCATTCCTTACAGCTTCCTTACAAAAGTTGGGCAGGTTTTATATCGAAATTCTACGCGTAATGGTCATCACTGGAATCAGTTTTCTCCATTTACTGTAATGGAGATGAGCTTCAACGCCGTGGGGGCGAAGTTTCGTGTGACATCATCACGCCTCCCACGTAATCACGCAGTACATAGAAAACCAGGAAGACCTCAAAAAAGCGCTGAAGAAAACATGCATTATATAATTGAGAAGGCAGCGAAACAATAAGAAGCGAGCGAGTGACATTTACAACCATATTCATGAGTTCTGCTACTTGAAACAAAGCACGATGTAAACCTACTCTTTAAATTAAGTTCATAGACAGGCTGCCGCTGGCGTTTGTAATTTAGTGCCTGCCCATATAAGGCCGTCCATCAGCGGCAATCCAATAGCAAACTGCCACTAAATATTCACGGGTGAAGGACTGTGCTTATGGAGAGGAAGATGAGATGGTCAGGGTGGTGTTTGACACAAACTCAGCGAAACTGCGAGAGAAAGTTTTAAGTGCCAGGACTAAGGTAACATTAAATACAGCCATGGACATAGCACGAGATGGCACCAGCACAGCTGGGAACCTTCGATGCATGTACACCGAGCGCTCACGTGAACTGGCGCGTGCACAGATAAAAGCAACAGTTCCAAAGAGCGCTGAACAAAACCGAATTACACAATTGAAAAGGCAGCAAAAATATGAAGCGTCTGATAAGCATATTCATAAATCCAACTACTGCGGAAACAAAGCACACGTTGGAAAAGTCAATGTCCCGCTAAAGGAAGACAGTGTAAAAAACCCGTGCATGCAGTGTGTCAGGTCTCAGATAAAGAAGAAGACGAGCTGTTTATTGATGCAGTAAGAAACGAATCGATGAATGAAACCTGTCATCTTTACAACGATTGACAAACAGGAATGTAACTTGAACACAACACATCCTACAAATACGAACCTGATTGAAAGAAATAATGATAATCAAATCCTTGATGACAGCAACACTCAGTAACACTCACAAAACAAATACTGTATATTGACAGTCATGTTACGTTATTTTTAAAATGTTCCCTTTTCTTTTTCTAGCTTTTTTAACACACTACTTCTCCGCTGCGATCGCGGGTATATATATATATGTATATATATAATCCCGATCTACATACTCGAATAATGGATACTTTATTCGCCATCAATGATTGTTTTGGTAAAGCCATACTCAGTGTATTCATTAGATGAGCGGTAAAAAGTAAGAGCGAGGGAGGATGACTTATTGAGGCATGCAGGCTGTAGTCTTGCGTCAACTCTATCTGAATTGCGCGATCACATTTGAAAAAATATATCTTTTCAAGTTCTATTTAGTCCATATGTGTCAAACTCAAGGGCAGGGGCCACATCCGCCCGGCGTAATTATATCCGCCCGAGATCATTTTATATACTGTATTATTGTTATTAAAGCCCGGTATATGAAGCGCTGGTAACACAATAAACTACAGATCCCATAATGCAGCGCTTCAGCTGCCTTGCCTAACACTTACCGTTTAATCAAGTCTACCTTATGATGCTGCAAGTTATTGCGAAGCTAGCTCACACGATGCTGAAGAGAAAAGTTGATTCTGAACATAGAGCCTTTAAAACCGATGGGAGGCTGAGTATATGTTTACTGAACCCGTGTGTCTCATTTGTGGAGCTAATGTGGCTGTAATTACAGAATTTAATCTAAGACGGCACTATGAGACAAAACATCAGGGTAACCTGAATGCAATGCAGAAGATACAGAAAGCAGCATAATTAAATAAGAATCTGACACTTCAGCGGACGTTTTAACCGTGCACAATCACAAAGTGATTTCAAGTGAAGCTGCTTTTATGGGAGACACAAATGCACCAGTTCACCTTGCCCCACTTTCCTGTTGCCAAGTAATGTTAAACCAAGTCGTCACTACGGTGTTCCCAAATCGCACTTTGCTGATAAACTGCGCGCGCACTGAGTTTGCACGGCGCTTTGGTGACTTTGAAGAACAAAAAAAGTCCGTCTACATGCGGCTCGAACCTTGTGCATGTTTGGTAGCACATATCTGTGTGAGAAGCTCTTCTCAGTGATAAAGACTAACAAAACAGCACACAGGAGTCGCCTCACTGATGAGCACCTGCAATCCATCCTGAGAATCTCCACAACACAGAACCTCACAGCAAACAGAAACGAACCTGTGGCCAAAAAGATGCCAGGCGTCCAGCTCTAAAATGACATATGAGCAAAGACAACTGAATGATTTGATTTGTTATTGCTGAAAGGAACACATTTTATTTATATTTCCAGGTTTTGTTATGCAGCATGTTCATATTTGAATTTGTATAATTTTGACAGGATATATTTTTATGGAGAGCAAAATCTTTTGGGATATTTAAAATCTAAGTTTATTTTTATATAAAATTACATAAGAGTAAAGAAATTTGAATGTTTGTTCTTTTGTTTACTTTATTTCTAACTTGTATAATTTAGACAGGATATATTTTTATGGAGAGCAAAATATTATAAGTTGTTTAAGGTTTGAGTTGATTTATTCACGAATAATATTCCTGTCTGTTTTTACCATTCCTACCAAAGATATTTCTGTCGACTAAATAAAAATTCCTTCTGTTTAAAATTTAAATAGAACTTGAACAAATCGATAGTTCATAATATCCACGCAGACTTGCACGTAAGAGCGGAGTCATCCGTTTTAACAAGCAGCGTATTGCACTGATCTGAAATAGCTGTGTGTGTATATATGTAGATATGTATGTATATGTATATATATGTTTATATATGTGTGTGTGTATGTATGTATATATATATGTATTTGTGTGTATATATGTGTGTGTATGAATATATGTGTGTATGTATTTATGTGTGTGTGTATATGTATGTGTATATATGTAGATATATATATATGTATGTATATATGTGTATATGTATAGATATGTATATATATATATATGTTTATGTGTGTGTGTGTAAATATATATATATATATATATATATATATATGACAACAACACTCATCACTCACAACAGTGACAAAACAATTACATTGACAATCATGTTACGTTATTTTCAAAATGTTTCCTTTTATTTTTCATTGCTTCTTCAACACACTACTTCTCCGCTGCGAAGCGCGGGTATTTTGCTAGTTCCATTATAAATGAATTAACCACCTGGCTGCAGATCAATGTACATCATTACTGCAAATATCATCCACAAAGTGGGGGTATCATAGAACGATGCAATGGCACCCTAAAGACTAAACTTGCAAAAAATTTGTGAACAAACCAATTTATCATGGCCAGACGCTCTGCCCCTGGTCCTAATGGGATTGATGGGACGGACACACCGACAATTGGGACTATCGCCGTTTGAAATTCTGACCGGACGACCCATGCCCGTTGGCATGGTTATAGGAAATGTGAACCTGCATACGGTGGACAATGATATTCTTTCTAGTCTTACAGGTCTCCGAGCATCCCTGAAGGAAGTCCACGAGCAGGTTAATCAGGCCTGGAGAACCAGCCCTCCATCTGAAGACTCGCCGATTCCCTTGGGCACCTGGATTCTGGTTCGAGATACCCGGAGGAAACATTGGCATCAGCCTAGGTGGAGAGGACCGTTCCAAGTTCTTCTGTCTACACCACACGCCGTAAAGGTTGAAGGATTGCCCGCCTGGATTCACGCTTCACACTGCAAAAGATGGCACCCTTAATATACATAATCTTATTGTTTTCCATTCCATTATCCACTTCACGGGTGACACTGACTTTCCAGGTGGAAGAAACTGCCTCATTCCAGGTTGATTTTTGTGCAATTGCCCCCTGTACTGGCAGACAGGAACAATGGGAATGGCCTGACAAATATGTTTGTGTAAGCTATCCTTGGTATGACTCTGATTCAGGTTCCTCCTCAGAGGACTCTGAATGTGGATTTTGGAGCGATGTGTTTGCAAATACAGGACCAAATGACTGGGGTTATGAATCTTGGCAGGCTACACAGCATGGCCTGAAAACTCGATTCTCTATTTTAAAGGGACACGCCCCTCATGAGTGTGCCAAGAATCATTGTAATCCATTAATCATTACTCTGAAGAATCCTTCTCTCCTTCTCTGCATGATTCAGGAACTTATGTCTTAGCTGCATATGCAAGTGGTTATGATCCCCGAGGATTTTTTCAAATTAAGGTTGGGACACCTTCTCTCTCTCCCTCGTCTCCCTCTCTTACTCAGTTTCTCACCACTGTATCTCCACATAATGAATCACCCCTGGTTCAGATTTTGCATCTAAATACCTTAACCAGCACTTTCTCTGTGGAGACAGGCTATGGGGATCAAAATAGATGGTTGCACTGGGTAATCTATTCAGCAAAACAGGTTAACCGTTCACATTACTACGCTTGTGCAGCCGCACGCTCTCATTTAGCTACAGTCCCTTTCCCACTATCCAACATTTCTGACCCCACTGGGTTACCTTGTCTTCTACTTGTTTACTAGCTCCAAAATCCCCACTAATTCCGAATGTGCTAATCTATCTTCCCTTTTTCCCCCCACCCGTCATATGATTACCCCCATGTTTCAATTTCCCGAAGGTAATTTCACATGCTTTAAATCAAATGGAACTGTTTGGGTAGGAGAATTACCTTCTTCCTTCTGCTCCCAGACCTTCCATGTTGACTCCTCCTCTTTTAATTCCACTCTTTCAAAGTTTTTGCTTTCCCAAACTACCCCTAGGTCTGATATTTGGTGGATGTGCCGCAGGTCAAAACTATTTGATATCTTGCCTTTCGATTGGTCTGGCACTTGTGCCCCTATACAGCTGGTCATGCCCTTCCGATTACTGACCTTACCCTCTTCACACTCTCCGTATCACCCTCTTATTCCCAGCTCTCCACTATTTCCCCACAACCCGTTCTCTCCCAGATTCTTCTTCCAGTTTCTCCCTACACGGCCCAGGAGTATATATCGATTCCATAGGAGTCCCCAGAGGAGTCCCAGATAAATTTAATGCCAGGGATCAGGTAGCTGCTGGGTTTGAGTCCATAATACCTCAGATCACCATCAATAAAAATGTCGATTGGATCAATTATTTGTATTATAACCAACAACGATTCCTCAACTTCACAAAAGATGCCGTTGAAGGAATTCATGAGCAGTTGGATCGTACTCTCTAATGACCTGGCAGAACAGGTTGGCCCTAGATATGCTTTTAGCAGAAAAAGGTGGTGTCTGTGCAATGTTTGGAGACACTTGCTGCACCTACATTCCCAATAATACTGCTCCTGATGGCTCTATCACTCGTGCATTAGCCGGTCTCACTGCCCTTTCTAATGAACTTGCCGCTAACTCTGGCATCCCTAACCCTTGGGATCAGTGGTTTACGTCCACTTTCGGGTCCTGGGGCCAATGGCTAAAATCAGCATTTATTTATTTGGCAGTAGTATTTATTGTTCTTCTCCTTGTTGGCTGCTGCATTATTCCTCTTATTCGCTATATAATATCCAAATATTTCACTGCTTCTATGGCAAAGGCCTATATGCTACATGAGGAACATATACTCCAATTTGCTTCTTCAGTTTCCTCGTCCCCTGCCCCTCTCCTCCTCCTTCCCACTTTTTACCTCCGCTGTCTAACTTTCCTTTATTCCTTGTCATACCCAGATTGTTCAAAAGGGGGGAATGTGGAAAAATAATAAATAGTTTGATCAGTTTGATCAATCTGGTATACATGATAGAGCCACGCAGAACCTGTCTTTATAGTGCAAGTGCAAACTTGTTTCTCCTAACGAACAAAAAACCACAAGTGACCAACTGATGAACTTAAAGGATGTGGTAAATGCTGATCCAAGCAAAATGTTGTAAGATGTAACGGTTTGAAATTCTTGTGCAACCAAAGTCATAAGACAAAGGCCCTATAAAAGATTTGGGATACCGACCCCTCGAGGCAGATGAAGGGCAGGTGTCCTAGGACTGTGCTTCTCTGTCATCTTACCCTTGCCTGGTGTGTATTAATAAAAGATTTTTTACTAACTTTAATTAATATCTCTCTGTCTTCAGTCACAAGAAACGGCACTAGAGAAAAAGTGTCCACACAAGGAAGAGATTATATATGAAAATAACCACATTTGCATTTTCCCTGATTTCTCTCCCGCAACAGCTGCTAAACATGCAGCCTTCTATAACATTAAACAGCGGCTACAGCAAGCCGATATCAAATACAGCCTCTTGTATCTTGCAAAACTGAAAGTGGAACTGCAAGGCCAATTCTATGTCTTCACCAGCAAGGAAGAAGCAGAAAAAGAATTAAAAAGCTGATCCTGACACTATTCTGAAACACAGTAGTGAGTTGTAGCCTGTCATAACATTGCAAGGATATATAACCTACTGTCTGAGCCATTTGTAATGATACGGGTATTATAATTATACATCCTTTTTATTACTCGGACGCTATCTGTTTATGTTTTAATTACAGTTATAGATGTTTGTGTTTATTTTTTATTTATTTATTAATGTATTTATTTTTTTCTAATACCCTAAAGGAGACTGTTTAACATCATACCCTTGGTTTATTGTTATTGTTGTTATTGTATCAAGACTTACTATGCTTATTCTGGACCACTTTCTAACACAATTCCCCAGGTTTATTATATTAATACTTTAAGATTGCTGAAGATTATATTTTAAGTTTATAGTTTGTTAATGATTATATTGTAGGCATATACAGTATTATTTAGACTATATTGGCAATAGATATCTCTATTTTTTAATCCTGAAACACCGCTGCGTTGGGGCTTGCTTTGCTTTGGACGTGCTCTGTCTCTGGGTATGTCCGAGGACCGGGACTGCGTGAAGTGGAGTCCAGCCTTACGTGGGGAGGCAAAATGGGAGGGTGGGAGAAAGAGAGCAGGCTACATCTATATCTAATCTATCCTTTAAATCCTTATAATTATAACTACCAACATAACAATAGGCTGCATGGTAATAACTCTTGGGGAAATAGGAAATTATGTTTAAAGCTGTCTCGCTTCTAGATAAGACTATAAAATGACATCAAAAATTCAGAATCAATGCCTCTATGATGGGACAGTTAACTTTGTGAGCTGAAATGTTAAAGGCCTGAATACGGTGGCCGAGAAGGGCAAAACAAATTTACATTTCACGAAACAAATTTATAACCATTAAGACAAATTTACAAAGGAAATTCAAATTAACATTTCAGAAAACAATTTTACAATAGTGAGAACAATTTATAACTCCCGAGACAAATTCACAAGCAGAAAACAACTTTACAAGTGGCCCAAAACAAATTTACAAGCGGCAAATCAAATGGAAAGGGTAGGTACAATACACAGGAAGTGCTTGTTGCTGACCTTTTGTGTCATTCAAACTTTTTTGCGAGGGAACATTGAACAGAATTTGTGACGGTAAATCAAGTGACAATGTTTTGTCCATTTTGTGGAAACCATTTTAGCCAGTTAGCCCACTTTTGTTATTCTTGTGGGACATGTTTAGACTTTCTAAAAGAGGCTCCCGGCATGGAAGAACCAGATGCACAGCCGACGTCTAAACCACCTGGAAATGTTAACCAAAGTGGACTCTTAACACTTTCTAAAGCCAGCTATCCTAGGCTTTTATTATTATTATTGTTATTATTATTATTATTATTATTATTATTGCTCAGTTGTCGTAGTACAGTCATTCAGAATTCTGTTCAAATAAACAACTTTTGTGCAAGTTGGGATATACAGTATATATGTGTGTTGTACTTAATGCAGTCATTTATGTTTTTTTAATTATTTCCGTAACATATACTGGGACTGTTAACTTTCGTAACGGTTGTAACCTAATAAAATAAAACATGATTTGGTCTCGTATTATTTTCAACATTCAGCAATTGCCAGCACATTTCAAAGTACAGATATAGCTGCGTCTTTTCGGTTCCAAAGGTTGAGCATCAATTGGCAAGGTAGGATCCAGCATGAGTCAAACACGTACAAAAAGAAATTTCTCAGTCCAATAAAGTTCGTTTCAAAAATGTTTATTGAAAATTTGAAAGAAAAAAATCACAACATTTTAGAAAAAATTACTACACAGAATAAAAGGCAATAACAGAAAAAAGGTGTATTCTCTGTCTAATTAAAGTCTTAGGTTTCTCTGGTTAAAAATTAGTTACTTTCTATATTTGTTACGTTTCTATTGCAAACTTACATAGACTTCATTTTAGTATGTCAGTACGGTTTGAAGCTGTTTGCCCTCCATGCCTTACCAACTGCAAGGCAGATCATAAAATGAAATAGTGTGTAATCAGAATGACAAGAAATAATTAGAATATTCCATTTACAATTTAGCTTGTAGGGATTATAATAGAACCTCCCATTGACTATGCACTAATATATACACAAACATTTTAACAAAATACTAATCTCAACTAATTATAATGTAACTAACAAATGGCTTTTACAACAGGAAATGGAATGGGTTTTCCTAGTGTACTGTATATTTATGCCGTTTAAGAGTATTGTGAAGAAAATGTAAAGAGATTCATGATGTGTTTTTTTTTTGGGTTAAAAAAACTTATAGAAGCACACCTTTGCATCTCATCTTTTAACAAGCAGTGTTACCTGTAGTGGTCATAAAATAAAGGTCACATATTACGAGTAATTATACTAAACAATATTGTGGAAGTAGTTGAACTAAATACACATCAATACATTTTATGGTTCATAAATGATTACAATTATTCTGTCCTTAATGTGTTGATATTCAATTCTGTTCATTCCAGAAGAACAACTGTGCCCATCATATAAACAGTTCATGGACTACAGAAACTTCAAATCAAAAGAAAGACAGTCCTTTAGCTGTGGGTCAAAGAGACGACTAAAACAAGAACAGAGACAAGTTCAGGTTAGGTGGCTTAACTGTTTGTGTCATGTATACAAGACAATGGTTGCAGGGACAGTTATTGTTTAATCAGTGGACCCATTTGGTGTTTAACTTTCTATGCAACAAACTTATAAATGTATAATTTACAGAAAACTCATTCTGTTTACTTTTATTAATCTAGATTAACAAAGGATTGATGGTGCCAAATGGAAGTGATTTAAAACCTGTAAGAGGGAAAACACTCCCATTATTTACAGACCCTCTGGTAGCAGCACCTGATCTGCTGAAACTAGCTGTCCAGAAAAAGAGAACATTTAACAGGGACATGGATGAAGGGCCATATATACTTTTGTATCCAGATTGCTCAGAGGTGGTCAATGTGCCTGGGACAGAAAGGCCATTCATATTGGCAGAATATAAAAAGGAAATAGGAAAGGCATATTGCAGGATCTCTTTTTTTATATGCCTTGAAAAAGACTTCAGAAGAGGTTAGTGGATCTGATGATTTAGCACTTTTACATATTTCACAGTGCTGTGACATACTGTACATAATAATGCATAATAATTTGTTGATTTTGTTTCCTTTAACTGCAGTGGATGTTAACTCAGAATCAGACTCAGATTCTGAAATTTTTGTTACAAGTAGGAGCACAATTGAATTCAATCAGGCTGACACTGTGGCGTGTTAACATGAAACAAATAATTTAGGAAAGCTATATACTGAATGGCCGTATTAATTATCTTAACCAGAGCTGTTCTGTGCATAATGCTTGCCAATATTTTGGTTCAACAGAGGCTAGTTACTTAGTAACGTCTGTAATTGAGTTTGAAAATACATTCCTGCATTGTACTTGGACAAACAGTAGGATTTACATTTTAAATGGCATTTGGTGTAACGCATGTGAATCATTTTATTGTTCAGCCAGTTTATCTGTCAGAAATACTAACAACTTGCCATGTTTCAGCAGGCAACATTTCATTGATAAGTATTTATGTAGTAAGAGAAGAATAATATAGGCTGTATTTACCCTCAGGTTTTTGAAGACTGCAACCAAAGTACACCCAAACACAAACTAGAAGATGTAGTGTAAGTACTAATTTGCAAATGTAAGTAATCTGTCAGCTGGTAATGTGATCAAATCACATGTTTGGGACAGACCCTTGAGTTTATGCTCTAAATACAGTGGTGTGAAAAACTATTTGCCCCCTTCCTGATTTCTTATTCTTTTGCATGTTTGTCACACAAAATGTTTCTGATCATCAAACACATTTAACCATTAGTCAAATATAACAGAAGTAAACACAAAATGCAGTTTTTAAATGATGTTTTTTATTATTTAGGGAGAAAAAATCCAAACCTACATGGCCCTGTGTGAAAAACTAATTGCCCCCTGAACCTAATAACTGGTTGGGCCACCCTTAGCAGCAATAACTGCAATCAAGCGTTTGCGATAACTTGCAATGAGTCTTTTACAGCGTTCTGGAGGAGTTTTGGCCCACTCATCTTTGCAGAATTGTTGTAATTCAGCTTTATTTGAGGGTTTTCTAGCATGAACTGCCTTTTTAAGGTCATGCCATAGCATCTCAATTGGATTCAGGTCAGGACTTTGACTAGGCCACTCCAAAGTCTTCATTTTGTTTTTCTTCAGCCATTCAGAGGTGGATTTGCTGGTGTGTTTTGGGTCATTGTCCTGTTGCAGCACCCAAGATCGCTTCAGCTTGAGTTGACGAACAGATGGCCGGACATTCTCCTTCAGGATTTTTTGGTAGACAGTAGAATTCATGGTTCCATCTATCACAGCAAGCCTTCCAGGTCCTGAAGCAGCAAAACAACCCCAGACCATCACACTACCACCACCATATTTTACTGTTGGTATGATGTTCTTTTTCTGAAATGCTGTGTTCCTTTGCCAGATGTAACGGGACATTTGCCTTCCAAAAACTTTTGTCTCATCAGTCCACAAGGTATTTTCCCAAAAGTCTTGGCAATCATTGAGATGTTTCTTAGCAAAATTGAGACGAGCCCTAATGTTCTTTTGCTTAACAGTGGTTTGCGTCTTGGAAATCTTCCATGCAGGCCGTTTTGCCCAGTCTCTTTCTTATGGTGGAGTCGTGAACACTGACCTTAATTGAGGCAAGTGAGGCCTGCAGTTCTTTAGACGTTGTCCTGGGGTCTTTTGTGACCTCTCGGATGAGTCGTCTCTGCGCTCTTGGGGTAATTTTGGTCGGCCGACCACTCCTGGGAAGGTTCACCACTATTTCATGTTTTTGCCATTTGTGGATAATGGCTCTCACTGTGGTTCGCTGAAGTCCCAAAGCTTTAGAAATGGCTTTATAACCTTTACCAGACTGATAGATCTCAATTACTTCTGTCCTCATTTGTTCCTGAATTTCTTTGGATCTTGGCATGATGTCTAGCTTTTGAGGTGCTTTTGGTCTACTTCTCTGTGTCAGGCAGCTTCTATTTAAGTGGTTTCTTGATTGAAACAGGTGTGGCAGTAATCAGGCCTGGGGGTGGCTACAGAAATTGAACTCAGGTGTGATACACCACAGTTAGGTTATTTTTTAACAAGGGGGCAATTACTTTTTCACACAGGGCCATGTAGGTTTGGATTTTTTCTCCCTAAATAATAAAAACCATCATTTAAAAACTGCATTTTGTGTTTACTTGTGGTATATTTGACTAATGGTTAAATGTGTTTGATGATCAGAAACATTTTGTGTGACAAACATGCAAAAGAATAAGAAATCAGGAAGGGGGCAAATAGTTTTTCACACCACTGTAGATGAAGTTGTAAATAATGTAAGAATATTGTGAAATTTAGCAAAATTATCTAGATTATTATAAGTTACCATAATTTTAAATTTCTTTTTTAACTCCATGATACTTTGTTGTACTAAAGTAGTAATTTTAACATGTTTCAGAGATGCATCCAGACATTCATCAACGATTCAAGCTGGACAGGTAAGTATTGAACCAAATGTTACCTCATAATATTTTTTTCTTTCAGTTTTGTTTTATGTTGTGTTGGACATTTAAGTTCCCCATGTCACTTTGTTTTTCAGATAGTAATATCTGATACTGAAGATACTCTACCTGAATACAATGTGACTAAGTCCACTTACTACAGGTAAGCAAAAACAATTGACAAAATGTGACTATTCCCTTGGTAGACGTTTTTAGATTAGATGAAAAATAAACTGCCATGTTGTTTCTAAAATATCTGTAGAATGGTTAACTTACAAAAAATACTTCAGGGATTTACTTAGGTTGAAAATTACTTAAGAAGAATGTTTTAGTGTAAAATGGGTGGAGTTGTCTTTTAACATTGGAATGATAATTTCTTTACAGTAAATATACAAACCTTTATGCACCATGTGTTGAAGAAGAGGATGAAGAGCCAGTTCCTGTAAATTTGGGGAATTTATCAGACGCAACCATGTAAGCTGGCAGTTATTGACAATAGCAATAGGTTTTCTCTGTGCACTTAATGGTAAAAGATTGAATTACTTATGTGATAATATGTGAAAGAAGCTCTTTACTGCACATCAGTGTTGTGCAAAAAATAGAAAACTGTATACTGTCTGACATTTCACAAATGTAACTCAGTCTTGTGTAATTCTAGAGAGGAGGTAAACATCACAGTACCTGATATCATTGCAAAGCTGTCGCATCATATTGATCATGGAAGAGTTAGCCGGTTCAACATTACAAGGTCAAATGTCTGGGATGGAGCAGTCCGAGGCTTCAAGCGTGCAACATATTCAGAAACCTGTGATATGCTAGTCAGATTTACTGATGATGCTGGTGTTTTTGAGGATGGAATTGATACAGGTGGTCCAAGACGAGAGTTTCTTACTCTACTAATGAACCATCTTAAAGACTGACCAATTTTTGATGGACCAACAGGACAACGTTACTTAGTCTACAATGCAAATGGTATGTCTACATAGTGTTAAGATGTGTGACTTGTAATTATATATCACATCACTGATACACTTTGTTACTTGAACTGCTCCAGAGGTATTTAGCAACAACATGCTTAGGGTTGTCTTGATTTTAATGCATTATGGAATATATTTGTATGTTTCCAAAAGTAGTTGCTAAATATGTGTGGAACAGTAGAAATAACATTAAAAGCAATTTGGAATTGTGGTTCAAATTGTAAATCACCCAAAATTCTAAAATATGAATGATTTTTATTCATAGCTCTCAGGGAGGAGGAGTACTTCTTGGCAGGAAAGATGATTGCGGTATCAGTTGTTCATGGAGGCCCAGGTCCGCATTTCATCTCAGAAGATCTTGTACTGTATCTTGCAGGCCAGCCTTCATTCAAAGCAACAGTGAATGATGTAACTGAAGAAAAAATAAAGAAAGCTTTGCGAGAGGTAGGAAAAGCATAATGCTATAGTAGGGAAGGGTTTATTTATTAGACAGTCATTACTTCCTTGATAACATACACAGAGTAATGCATTTATTGTTCTGTGATTGTACAAGATATAGTGTTAACAAATAAGTAATGGAACAGAAATTTATGAGAACTATATATACTGTATATGCCTATTTTTTTGTGTTTTAGATTGACCGTGCTGCTTCTGTCGAAGCTTTGCGAGAAAAAAATATATATAGAATATAGCATAATGTTACAGACAGCTGGTTGTCTGAGATATGTGGCTACTCTTGAAGAAAAGAGAACAATTGTATCAGACTACCTCCGATGGTATATTATCGACCGTAACTCATGTGTAATTGACAGGTACCATCATATCCTAGTCTTACAATTTTTGTAAGTTACATGGCCATGTTCAAAACAAACATGATGTCAGTCTGCAATTCAGTTGTTAACAAGCAACTTACAACTACTGCATTATTAGTGAAGGACAGTTCCAATAATTTTCAACATATATGATTTCAAAAAGGGTTTCTGGTGATGAGTCAGGGTCAAAAATGTTTTAGTTGATTCCTGTCTCATTTCAACAGTAGTACATGGGGGCAGGCATGCTGTTCGAGCGTTCAAACCATCTAAAATAAGTGATCTAAAACCAGAAACTCAGAAAGGCTTTAAGAACATACCCCATTGACTCCTGTTTAAAGGGAAAATGCAGAAGCAACACTAAGTTTCTCTAATATGACTCAATACAATAAAACACATTTTACCTGGAGTAATCGTGTTTTTAACATACTGTCCATACACATACACTATGTGATTAGCACTTTATAGCAGTGTAACGATGTATTTTGTACTTTTTAGATTTAAAAATGGTCTTTCAGCTCTTCAGTTTTTTACTGCACTGCAGCAGTATCCTTCTTTGATGATCCCTGTCCTGTGCCACTCAGAAAAGAAGGTCACTGCCCTTGAACTTGAGGGACTTTTCAAACCTGACCTCAGTCCATCAGGGAGCAACAGGAGACTCCGAGAAGGACAAACATTAGGCTACTGGGCTGACTATCTCCTTGATTATGAAGGTTTGCAAAATAGATTGCATAATTATTTATTTTACAAGTAGTTAAAAATAATACTTAATATGCCAAGATGTGAATGAACAATTCTGTTTCTTTACGGAAGGTCAGGCTGCTGTTTGCGTGGAAGATGTTTTCATGTTTGCAACTGGGCTAACTTCACTTCCCCCGTCTGGATTGGAACCGCTGCCGAGGATTGAGTTCCTGGATGATTCACCATTCCCAATGGCAAACACCTGTTCAAACACAATGAAATTACCACTGCTGGATTCATACAATGTGTTTAAATCACATATGGATTTTGGAATTCAGAATTCGCCAGGATTTGGCTGTTTTTAAATCAGGTGTGATTGGGTCCACTAGATGTGGATAAATCACTACAGCGAGAGAACTCGAGATCCATCTGCACTGGTGGACACACTTTAGCACTGTAATTATTTAATTTTGTAATATAACTCTGCTGCATTTTTTATATTTGAGATTTTGAAGAAACCATGTTTCATTATTGTTTATTTAAGTTACAACTGAAGATGTTTTAATGTGTTCTTATTTATATTATGTTACATTTGGACTGTTTCATCAAAGCCTGAGCTCTGAAAGAGAGATTTCCTGGTAATAAAGCCAAATCAAGAGTACTTAAAATTAAACATTTATTTGTGATACTTAAATAGTGTAATGAATATTTTATACTTTGCCTTACTTTTACTCCACTTTATTTTATTTCACACATTATTTACAATTTAGGGCAAATGTGGAAGTTTTTCCAGTAAAAATTAAAATTCATGGACAGCACAAGTTACTCTTCACATGCTTGACACACTGTTTCATTAATGTGTACATTATTACATCTGCAGTACAAAGAATTATAATTGAGCAATTTCTTTAAGATGTATGTACAGTTCTGATGCAGACTCCCAGTTCTCTGGCTTCTGTAGGTAACTGTGCTCCATAACAAAGTCCAAGTACTCCTGCATGTTCAGGTCACCACATGAATGCATTGGCTGATTTGATTCAGGGAAAGTATCCAGTTCTGTACATTCAATCCTAAATCCACAGTCTCTGGAGTCAAATCTAGATTGAGAAATGGATCGGAGTAATAACATTTATTTACATTTAAGCTACAAAGAAAACAAAAAGTTACTGGGAAATGATAATCCATTACCTGTGTGGTAAGTAGTACAGTTCATTGGGCACTCCTCCAGGACATGACGCGGTTGTAGAAGGGCGAATCCGGTGACTGTTCCACAGAGTCATGCATTCATCCAGGTCCTTCTGTATGACATCCTTGAAGCAAAATCTTAGCAAGCACTGATGTTCACGACTTCCATTAAAGTGTCCTGCATCTCTGAGGTCTGCAAATAACTCCATCCAGAACTGAGACCTATATGAATAACTGGGTTAAACTTCACATTAATTCTGCCATTTGCTTAGGCATACCAGTTTATTTACACTTGTAGATCAAGAGATGATATCAAGATAAGGAAAAAAAAATGGGACCAGTATTGATGTGTGTTACTTTTAAAATTAATTTAGTCATATTCCTCATTACTTACAAAAAAAAATAACCAAATATGTTATATAGTTACTTATAAAATTTAATGCATTACAAACCGTGCTGTTCTTTGCCCTTTTTTTCTTAAAGTAAGAGATACAAAAACCATACTTACAATAAAAATAAATCTATTTTCATGAACTCCATTATTCTTGAGCAAGATATTAACAAACAGAATTCCATTTATTTATAATGCAGCTCACCAAATGACCTGAAGAACCGCAGGCACTATGTGACAACTTCAGAAGGCAACGATTTTGAGAAAAGGGCAGTACTTATAGGAAATAAAATACTAATCCTAATAATAAAAATAGTAATTATCATTATCAATTTTGAGCGGCTTGACTATGTAACGCAGGGGTGCCAACACTTTTTCGGCTTGCGAGCTCCTTTTAAAATGACCAGGTCGAAATAATCTCCTACATTACAAATTATATATATATATATATAGAGTGAGAGAGTATACGTTATACATAAAATATATGTTGTCGTACCTTGCATAACTGAATAACCTTTATGGCACAATAACAATTCAATACATTTATGGTCACTACAGTATTTGGATTTAATAATCTTCATGTGGGAAAAGGCTGACTAATACAGTCATTAATGATCGAGTGACTCACTCGGAACGATACTTTGGTGATGCTGCCTTTGCTTTTGAATTCAGCCGAGTGAAAAATGACGGCTGTCCGATTAACTGCGATTTTAATTCCCTCTCCTTTTTCTTTCTCAGATCACTGAAGGAAGCCAGTTTCCTAGTTTTTATGAACAGTTCGAAAGTGCCTTTCCACATTTTCCTTCTTTGGAATAGCAATGATAGATTGACAGATCAGACAAATGCACTTCGATTGGGACATTGTGAGAAAAAAAAAAATCCTCTTCCAATTCCACATAAAGCCCGTACCCTCCCCAAACATTTTTTTTTAAATCCCTTCTTTAGTCGATATAAATTGGATGGCTAACTAGATCACAGCCGGAGTTTTGCAGTAGCTCGCACGTTTGATCGCGAGTACAGGACGACCAGTGTATTAGAAGAAAAGAGATCTCAGACTGGCCGCCCTGTATGTTAATCAAGTGGCAAATGCCATAGGGAGGATATATGATAGACTAACGTTTACAGCGTTTTCTACCTGTACTACCTTTGCGATCTACCGGTCGATCGCGATCGACGTCTTGGGCACCCCTAATGTAACGTAACTTTTAACGTTGCCCCAACACTACAGAGGACAGTAAGTGGCCAGGGATCCTAAATAACGCATTTAGGAGATGCGTTTAAAAAGTTAATCCCATAAATTTTTAACGCGTTTATGGTGATTAATCAGCAGCCTTAACGTAACTTAATATTTTGTTTTTCCTTAAAATGCATCACAGTTGTAAAATGTGTATGCTAACAGTAATGATGAAGAGCGATACATTTAGGTCACGTACCTTCTCTTTCTGAATATGGACCACCACGACTCAATACGTTGATTGTTTGTGGATGAGCCATACATGTGGCTAGACATTCCCAAGTAGTAGTCGGCGTGCTGGTGACGTAGGGTACATTGAATTGCAGCCATAATGCCATTCTCCGTGCCGCAATCAGTCCTCAGTCTCATGGGCACAACACAAGGCGCGCACACAAGTTAGGAAATTGTGAGCGATCACTGATGGATTGTTATTTATTGGTCCACTTACAAGCCACAATACTTTACGTGAAAATCCATCAATGCATCCAGAAATAGCAAATCCGAATGGCTTTAGTTTGTCGTAACCATCAGCATGCCACATATAATTCGGCCCCATTGTGTGGTAGATTCTTCTTATAAACCTTCTGCGTGTTCTCCTCTCGCATCCTCGAGGATTTAGCTCCCGGAGTAAAACCATGACATCATCTCTCTTTACTCGCAAATTGTACTTTTGCCTAAGTACTTGCCACATCGTTCGGTAGCCAAAAAGTTGTCCAGGTCCACGAAGCTCCAACCTGATGGCATTCCTGGCAGCGTTTGTGGAGGTATACTCTTTCTACGATATAGCCCAGCTTCTCTAAATTTAGTTTTAAGATACCGCAAGCTAATGTTTACACCATGTAAAAAGGACATCATGTCAACGATTACATTGTAGGAGTGGCCTTCATTGGCATAGCCTATACAACAACGTTTCACATCTTCCATCTGGGGAGCCTCTTTTAGAAAGTCTAAACATGTCCCACAAGAATAACAAAAGCAAGCCAGCTGGCTAAAATGGTTACCACAAAATGGACAAAACATCGTCGCCTGGCAGTGCTTAATCGCTACAAACTGTATTAATTTTCCCCTCGCAAAACAGTTTGAATGGCACAAAAGGTCAGCAACAAGCACTTCCTGTGTATTGTACCTACCCTTTCCGTTTGATTTGCCGCTTGTAAATTTGTTTCGGTCCACTTGTAAAGTTGTTTTCTGCTTGTAAATTTGTCTCGGGAGTTATAAATTGTTCTCACTATTGTAAAATTGTTTTCTGAAATGTTAATTTGAATTTCCTTTGTAAATTTGTCTTAATGGTTATAAATTTGTTTCGTGAAATGTAAATTTGTTTTGCCCTTCTCGTCCACCGTACATGAATCACGAATTAAAGAGAAAGAAAGTATTCTCTCGCCTAACAGGTTTACAGTAAACGCTAAAATAGCATTTTTACAGGAGACTCACTTACTAAACAAGGATCAGTTCCAGCTGCAAAAGGACTGGACTGCTCAAATGTTCCATTCTAGCTTTACAATGAAAACTAGAGGTGTGGGAATTCTCATACATAGAACAGTCTCATTTGCAGCATCAGATGTAGTATCGGATATATATAATGGTCATGGGAGACTTATCTAACTGTAAAATGATTTTGATAAATGCTTATGCACCTAATGTCGATGATAAGGAATTTATACAAAATTTATTTGCATCCATTCCCAATGTGAACACTCATAAAATTATAATGGCTAGGGACTTTAATTGTGTTTTAAATCCACTCTTAGATAGGACTTCTATCACAAGGGGGACGATATCTAACACTGCAAAGATAATTACAAAGTTTATAACTGACCATAACTTATCAGACCCCTGGAGGTTTCTAAACCCAAACTCAAGAACATATTCTTTCTACTCACCAGTACATCATTGCTACTCAAGAATTGATTATTTCTTTATAGATAATAATTTCTTGGCTACGATTAAATCTTGCAAGTACGAGTCTATTGTTATTTCCGACCATGCACCTCTGATCTTGGAGCTAAAGTCACTATAACCTACACACTCACCTCGCAGATGGCATCTCAACCCGCTTCTATCAGCAGATGAGAATTGTACAGAATTTATATCCAAACAAATCAGTTTCTTCCTAGAGACAAATACATCCTCAGAGATTTCTGCAGGAATACTCTGGGAAACTCTTAAGGCCTTCTTAATAGGACAGATTATTTCATATCTTTAACACAGAAATAAATCAGAAACCAAG
This sequence comes from Polypterus senegalus, assembly GCF_016835505.1. NCBI lineage: Eukaryota > Metazoa > Chordata > Cladistia > Polypteriformes > Polypteridae > Polypterus > Polypterus senegalus. The sequence continues at coordinate 23,920,674 of NC_053157.1, forward strand.
AAAGCATCAGATCTAAAAAGCTAAATTAGTAGAATAGATGAAGAGCATGCTAAGCTTCTAAGTGAAGCACTACATAGGAAAATGCAGGCTCTGCATTCAGGACTCAACCTCTTGATAACTAAAGAAACTGAACAACTAATTTTTAAATCCAGACATCATTACTATGAACATGGAGAGAAAGCTACTAAGCTTTTAGCTCAACAAATCCACAAGCAAGAAGTTCACAATGCAATCCCAGTAATCACCAACACAAATGGAGACAAAATCATTGACCATAAAAATATAACACACACATTTAGAGACTACTATAAATCCTTATATTCTACTGAGTTTAAAGAAGACAGTACACAATCTAATACATTTCTGGATACATTACAAATACCACAAATAGATACTCTTAGTGAGGAGGAACTGGATAAATCTCTGGCGCTATCTGAATTACTAGATGCTATAAAGTTAGTTCAATCTGGGAAAGCAGCAGGCCCTGAAGGCTACCCTGCAGAATTTTATAAGACATTCTCTGCTCAGCTAGCTCCCCTCCTATTAGCAACATTTACAGAAGCTAGAGACAATCAAACTCTTCCTCAAACTTTTCGCCAAGCATTAATCACCATTTTTCCTAAACAAAATAAGGACTTATTACGATGTGCATCATAGAGACCAATTTCACTTCTTAATAATGACGTTAAAATATTCTCAACAATCATAGCTAGAAGGATGGAGAAAGTGCTCCCTTCGGTATTATCACAAGATCAAACTGGATTTATCAAGGGTTGACACTTATCTTCCAATCTTCAATGCCTGTTTAATGTAATATACTCATCAACAAAGTCAAACACCCTAGAAATACTATTAGATTGGATGCAGAAAAAGCATTTGACATGATTGAATGGAAATACCTTTTCACTACATTAGAGAAATTTGGGTTTGACCCGATCAAAATACTGTATACCAATCCAGAAGCTTCACTTTGTATCAACAACATTTGTTCAGACTACTTTAAACTAGAACGAGGTACCAGACAAGTATGCCCCATGTCACCGCTGCTATTTGCAATCGCCATTGAACCACTGGATGTTCACTGTTGAAATGCCGATCAGATAAAGGGGATTATCAGAGAAGGACTGGAACAGAAAATTTCTCTATATGCAGATAATATGGTATTGTATATATCAGACCCACAAAATTCTGTGCCTGCAGTCGTAACAGCATTTACAGAACTTCAAAAGATCTCTGGTCTCAAAGTTAATCTGAATAAAAGTGTACTCTTTCCAGTGAATTCTCAAGCATATAATATTAGATTAGACACCCTACGTTTTATCATTACAGAACAGTTTAAATACCTGGGGGTAAACATCACAAGTAAACATAAAGCTCTATTTCAACAAAATTTTGCCGTCTGCATGGAAAAAATCAAGCAAGACTTACATAGATGGTCAACCCTTCATCTCACTCTAGCTGGAAGAATTAACATTGTTTAGATGAATATTCTTCGTAAGCTTCTTTTTTATTTCAAAACATTCCAATATATCAATAAAGAATTTTTTAAGCAATTACATTCAACAACAACCTCATTTATTTGCAACACAAAACATCCACGTGTTCAAAGAACAACCCTACAAAGACCAAAGGCAGAAGGTAGCATGGCTCTACAAAACTCAGTTTTATTACAGGGCATTAAACATACAAGCTATAAAAACCTGGACACAAATAGATTAACATACACAGGCCTGGTCCGCAATAAAAGTAAAATCCTGCAGTACTTCTTTATATTCCCTGCTTTGTGCTCCAACAAATACAAGTTATCGGCAATATACTAATAACCCAAATGTGCTTCACTCACTCAGAATATGGAACCAATGTAGAAAGCATTTTAAGATGGAGAAGCTTTTATCTGTGGCACCTCTACATGAGAACCACCTCTTTGTGGTGAGACAGCCTTCTGCTGTTATGCACCTAAAATCTGGAATAGCCTGCCAATAGGAATTCGTCAGGCTGATACGGTGGAGCACTTTAAAAAACTGCTAAACACATAATACTTTAAAATGGCTTTCTGATAACTTCACCTTCATTTAATCCTGATACTCTGTATATTCAATTCATTATAATAACTATTCATGGTGGCTTTAAAATTTGTACTGACCCCTACTCTCTCTTTTGTTTCTTTTCCCTGTTTTCTGTGGTGGCAATCTGCGCCATCACCCTCTAACCAAAGCACTGTGATGTCCTACATTGATGGATTAAAAGTCAGAAGTCTACATGACCACCATAATTTAGTCCTTCCAAGAGAACCCTAAGTACAAAGAGGACTGTTTCATTTATGTTAGGTAGAATGCCCAGAGGGGACTGGGTGGTCTCGTGGCCTGGAACCCCTGTTGATTTTATTTTTTCTCTCCAGCCGTCTGGAGTTTTTTTTTTGTTTGTTTTTTCTGTCCTCCCTGGTCATCGGACCTTAGTCTTATTCTATGTTAATTAGTGTTGTCTTATTCTAATTCTTACTTTGTCTTTTATTTTCTCTTTTCTTCATCATGTAAAGCACTTTGAGCTACACTACTTGTATGAAAATGTGATATATAAATAAACATTGTTGTTTCGTAAACATATGCAGTTTTTAATATCTGGAAAAAATTTGGGATTAACTTGTTTAGAGATATAGACAACATCTTTGCATCCTATGAACAATTACATTCCAAATTTAACATTCCAGCTACACATTTCTTTCACTATCTTCAAATTAGGAACTTTGTTAAACAGATCAATGCCCGATTTTCTTCATCTTGCACCCTCATCCATGCTGGAAAAATATTGCTCAATTTCAAGGACTCAGACACCATCTCTGCAATATATAAAATTATTTTACAGTCCCTCCCTTTCAAAGATCCAAGAGGACACTGGGAAAAAGATCTCTTAATCAATATATCAGAAAAGTATTGGGAAATAGCAATGCAGAGAATTTCGAGCTCCATATGTGCAAAGCATACAATTATTTAACTCAAAATTATATATCAAGCACATCTGTCTCGACTAAAACTCTCCAAAATGTTTCCAGGGCATGATCCAACATGCGAACGCTGCAATCAAGCCCCAGCCTCACTGGGTCACATGTTTTGGGCCTGCACCAAATGAACATCATTCTGGAACAAAATTTTTAATTACCTTTCAGACAGCCTTGGTCTCACAATCCCTCCTAACCCATTAACAGCTGTGTTTGGGGTTCCTCCAGATGGGTTTAAAGTGGAGAAGGACAAACAAACTGTGATTGCATTCACTACACTTTTAGCATGCAGACTTATTTTTCAAAACTGGAAGAATCCTAACTCTCCTCTTTTAAGTCAGTGGGAAACCGATGTTTTATACCATTTGAAATTGGAAAAAATCAAATACTCAGTTAGAGGATCTGTACAGATTTTTTTCAAAACATGGCAGGATCTAATCAATAATATTTTAAAGCACCAAGGAAGCAATCATTTCCGCATTTCTTTTTCTTCTCCACTCATCGCTACTGCTTATCAAACTGATCAATTTAGGTATGTTTTACAAGCCTTAAGCTTTACCCCATTGGCCATGCTCTCTCTCTCTCAGGGGTGGGGGTCAACTTGTTCTTAATCCTACTTTTTGTAAAAATTGATTGATTTGCATGGAATGATTACAATAAAATTAATAAAAAAAATATGATGCATACACTAGCTAGTAGTGCATCTATTTTGTTGGTTTTAACATGATGAGTCTTATCATAAATATCATGTTTTTTGTTGTTGATGACTCACATAACTTGTGCACAAATGTGTCAATGCAAGCTGTTTCTGAGGACAGATGCATTTTCATTACAGTTAGATACAGGTCACTTATACTTAGGCAGTAGGGGGCACCAGCGCTCCCTTGAACCCTCAGGTACCACGCCAGACACCCGGTAAAAGTGCTACAATTCTTTGTTTTATTATAGGAATTACGTGCTCCAAGCACCCTCCACTCCACACTATTCATAAATCAATACACAATAACAAATCAATAATCACAATCCTCCACTCCCAGACGCGTTGCCCTCCTACCACCCAGCTCAGCTCATTGTCTGGGAGTTCCCATTGTCCTTTTATACTCCCTGACCCGGAGGTGTTCCTGCCCAACAATCCACAAGTCCTTATTCCTTCCGGGTCAGGGTAAATAGTCCTTTTCTTCAACCCGGGAGCACGTCGTTTCTTCCTGTCACATGACCATGATGCACTCCCGGGTCATAGGGCACATAAGAGCCTACGAGCCCCCCTACAGCGACGCCTGGTGGCCCCCAAGGTATCCAACAGGGCTGTGTATAAACACTACATAGTCCATGATGCCCTGCTGGAACTCGGGGCATGATCATGCTGTCGGGAGAACTCCTCCTGGCCGCCTGGGCGTGAAAGCCGGAGTAAAATGCCGGCAATCCACCACAGTAAGCGACGACAACTGGGGCGGAGCGTCGATCCCCGCGAGGGACGTTCTCCTCCAGGAGGACGCGTCATCCGGACCTTGGCTGTGTTGTCTAAACCTCCCAGCGAACCTTGGGGGAACGGTGTATCTTCTATCCCACCGCTCCCCTGTCCTCCGGGGACAATCTCGCCACATGTCCTCCTGGTTGCCTCTCTTCCTGAGACCTGAAACATCTCGGGAATTCAGTCAGCTCCACCCTTTCCCCCGCTAAGGAGGGTTTTACGGCTACCTCACAGCTCTCGACCCGTTTTCCCATCTTGTCAGGAGACTCGCGCTTTACTTTGGGGATCTCCTGTTTACTCTGGGGCTTGGACACAGCTTGGGACTCTCTACCAGAAAGAGAGAGACCTTTTGCTGTCTGTACGCCCGTTGATTTGTGTTTTTAGGAGGCGGCATCATCAGCGCCGCATCGCTCCGGGTAACAGCACTGTTCAGCTGTACCGATACGATCGGTGCTTCCCCCGTTCCGTCTGTCATCACGCCCCACTCTCTTGTCGGGTACACTGTGCTTTGACACCCGCTACTTATTAACCGCGGTGCCGGTTCGCACTGTGTCCCTTTATACTGTACGATACTCACCTGTATTCCCGTATCGATCATCACTGGAGCCTCCCGACCAAAACGCTGTAGATAATCCCACATCTTTTCCAGCGGTGCTTCGGCTGTCGCTCCCAACTCTTCCACCTGTTTTTTAACGTTTATTAAAGTCTGTAACAAAGCATATGCGGGCTCGAGCAGTTTCTCGAGATCCTGCAGTTCTGTTAAGTTAGGTGTGAAGCTCATTCAAATGGGATGTAACTTCTGAAGATCCACCTTTACCCTTCATTAAATGGTCAAGAGTCCAGTCTTCAATTCAAAAGTATTTAATTTCAGAAGTATTTATTTAACAATATTTTAGCAAAATGTGTGTGTTTTGGGTGTTGTGAGCAAATGATTGTATAACAGATATAGATTTTCATGGATGTTTAACTGCAATGTTTTCAATGAGCACAGAGATCGCAAATTATATGATACAATTGGCATCAATGGAGCTCAATACTGAACAGCAGCAAACAGTAGTGCTCTCTTTGAAAACACTGCATTAAAAAGTCTTTCTAAGCCATCACTACAAACAAAACAGAGTAGCTAACAGATATATAGTAATATATTTGGTATACTATATTAATCCCTGAGGGGAAATTTGGTGGAGTCAGCCATTGCACAGTGGTTAAGGGTCTTGTTCAAAGGCCCAACAGAGCAGTATATACTACATACAGAAATACATACATACATATAAATAAATATATATACATACATATATAATATATACATACATATATATATATACACATATATAGACATATATATGTATATGTATATATATATATATATATATATATATATATATATATATATATATATATATATATATATAGTGACACTAGAGGGTGCTGTCGCTCCTCAAAACCCACAGACAGAACGTCCAGAAACCAGGTAAAAGCAATACAAATATTTTTAACTTCTTGTTTTTGAATGTAATGTGCTTTTCAAGCACCTCCACCACCACAATACAGAAATCGATAATAATAATAATAATAATAATAATTATTATTCCTCTCTTCCCAGCACTTCCGTCACTCTACCTCCCAACTCTGGCTCAGCTTGCTGGGTTTCCCATAGTCCTTTAAATAGTCCTTGACTTGGAAGTGCTCCTGTCCTTCTGGCCATGTGATTCAGTAGCACTTCTGGGTCAGATGAAGACTTATATTTTTTCGTCAGCCTGGAAGTACTTCTGTTCTTTCGTCTTCGTGACTTGGGAGTAATCCCCATTTCTTCCTTCAGCGTCCCACGATGGCACCCACGATTTGACTTTATATATTCCAGCGCTGACTTTATATATTCTGACACTGACTTTATATATTTAAGTTTTGACTTTATATATTCCAGCGCTGACTTTATATATTCAAGTTTTGACTTTATTTATTCCGACAGTGACTTTATATAATCAAGTTTTAACTTTATATATTCGGGAATGACTTTATATATAAAAGTTTTGACTTTATATAGTTAAATTTAGTCATCATTGCATAACTTTTTCTTTACCATAGAAATTTAAAGACTAAATTCAACTTCCATTCCTAACAAAGATATTTCTGGCGACTAAATAGAACCCACTTATATCCAAATTCGAGCTATTGAGCTGTCGCCTGCGTGCCTAAATAAGTCACCCTCGCTTCGCTCTTACTTTTTTACCGTTTATTTAATCATGGCTAGTGGCGGAAAAATTATAAAATGGAAGGAGGATTACACCGAGTATGGCTTTACCAAAACAATTATTGATGGCGAATCGATTATTCATAAAGCTTCAATTGGTGATCTGTTTTTCTGATGTTAACCTCATATTTTTTCACACTTCTTCTCAAACCAAGGGGGCGCGAGGGTAAAATGAATCGGGAAGTGCTGATCAATGTAATCGGTGTACCAGGAAATCATGCATTGACAAAAGTTCCCTTTTGTTTGTAATGCAAAGTGTCATTAAATGCGTGATTTTTTAATGCGTTATGGAGCATATGCATCAAAGCTTCTCAGCTGTGCTTGTGCTAAGAAAAGGAAACATTTTAAAAATAACGTAACACAATTGTCAATGTAACTTTTTGTAAGTAGTGCCTGAAGGATACAGTGTGGAGAAACTGTAGAGACAGCGTGTGTATTAACTTGTGGATTTTTCTGTGAGTATTTGGTGGCAGCATCACAAACTCGCTTCCGTAACACTGCGTTAGCTGCGGAGCTCAGCTCAGAGCGAAATGAGGTGAATGGGAGGGGAGATGATGACGTGACTCCCCCACCCGCCTTAACTGTCAATCCCCCACAAACACAGTCTCTCGGAATTTGCATAAGCACAGCCTTTTACCTGCAATTTTAACTTAGTTACAAAGTGATCAAAACTCTCGTTTATATCCTGCGTCCTCTCATTAAACTTGTATCCCGCATTACCCGTGGGCATGAGAAACGCCAGCGGCAGCCTGTCTGTGAACTTAATTTAAACTTTAGGTTTACACCGTGCTTTTTTTCCGAAGTAGCAACACTCATGAATATGGTAGTATATGTCACTCCCTCGCTTCTTATTGTTTCGCTGCCTTCTCAATTATATAATGCATGTTTTCTTCAGCGCTTTTTGGAGCTCTTCCTGGTTTTCTACGTACTGCATTGACAGTCAGTTCACGTGATTACGTGGGAGGCGTGATGATGTCACATGAAACTCCGCCCCCACAGCTTTCGAGCTCAACTCCATTACAGTAAATGGAGAAAAATACCTTCCAGTTATGACCATTAGGCATAGAATTTCGAAATGAAACCTGCCCAACTTTTGTAAAGAAGCTGTAAGGAATGAGCCTGTCAAATTTCAGCCTTCTACCTACACGGGAACTTGGAGAATTAGTGATGAGTCAGTGAGTCAGTCAGTCAGTCAGTGAGGGCTTTGCCTTTTATTAGTATAGATTACATTTGCCCCAACGTTTGTTACTTTCAAGTCATCGTTAAGGACTTATTTCTTTTCACTGGCCTTTAAACCCTTAAAAGGTTAAATGTTATGTTTGTATGGGTTGTTTCATGTACCTTTTATGATTATTAGTGTGTACTGTATGTGCTTGAATATTTTAAGTGTATATTTTATGTACAGTTTGTCATTATTGTAATTTTGTTGTGCGTATATATACAGTATTGTCATACGAATGTGCATAGGGTACAGACAAAGGGCTTTAGTGACTGTAATTCTATTGCTGCTCCAGGCGTTGGCGCTGTGTTCCAATGTACGTATCTCTGCCTCCCTCTACAGACTGGATGATTGACAGCTATAACACATATGATGTCACTCACGGTGTCTGTCCACCTGAAGCCATCTCTTCCCGCCAGAAGCACTCAAAAATGGAAGTTCTGCCATCTTTGTCAGTTCTGTTGTGAACTCACATCTGTAAAGATGTCTCCAAAACAATTTTTTCATTTTTTCCAATCCAAGTATACTGGGTGACCAGGATGGTACCCTAACTGTTCATTACTGTTGTTTCATTCTCATATTTACAATATTTCAATTGTTTCTTATAGCTTATCTTGTTCAGCACTTCGGTTCAGTATGGCTGTTTTTAATGTGTTTTATAAATAAAATTTGATTCAGATTAGTAACCAGAGGGTGTAATTGAATATTTTAAGCAATACAGGAATTACTTTTAATGGAGTGAGATTAAGCAGACTTTTGTCAGGTTTTAAATCAGCCAAAACCTTTGATGAATATTTCAGACAAAATTAGCTAAATATGCAAATAAAAAATGTGATGATAAATCATAACAAAAGGAAATGTGAGCATAAATAAATGTCTAATGAAATACGTTTTTTGCCCTGCAATGGCATTGTGTCTGTCCAGAGGCATTATTCCTTACTAGCCAACCCGCGGCGTACCATACGCCGCATAATCAGGCCGCTTTTTTAATCATTTTTAAGCACAGGGAGAAAATTTAACATTTGCAAAATCGGTAATGTAATAAATCAGCAAGAAAAGCAACATTGAAACAATGCACGGAACGAACCAACACACAATCGTCCGTGCGGCGTGCGAGGTGGGAGGGTGTGTACAAAGTGCAGGAGCATCTAAGAAGACGCATGTTTGTCGCGGATGCGAATTGCTGTATGTAGCATGTACAACACTTTGCTATGCTGCACGCGGTCGTGCTTTGTAACCGAAAACTCGTTTTTTAAAGGCTGCTCACTTCATTGTGTTTTAACCTCAGTTGTAAATGAATGTTTTAATGATCCCATGGGATACCCCTTGCAGACAGTTTTACACGCTGCATATGGCGATTCACCTCCGCGAGAAACATGCCTCTATTAACAGTCAACGTGTGGGAGGGGGGTGTTTATAAAGGGTAGGGACAAAAACAGTGGGAGCGTATGAGTCGCACTTAGTGGCAATTCCACGGTTTGCAGCCCGAATGGGGTCCAACGGCTTACCCACGCCTAGACACACGCTCAATCTCATGCATAATTGTTTATTGAATGGTAAACACTTCTGGAAAGACACGGTTGTCTAAAACAGAGAGAGCAAAATACAACACAATAGTGAACCCGCGGCATAACAAATGCCGCATAATTATTTATTGATGGTTGAACACTTCTGGAAAGACACAGGGACACCCCTCAAACTGTTCTACACGCCGCATACAGCGATTCACATCTGCGACAAACAAACTGTTTTACACACTGCATACAGCGAATCACATCCGCAACATGATTTTTCCTAGATGGTCCTGTCGCATCCACCCTCGCACTCGAAGCATACACACTGCCTGCTCATGTGCCCGTCGCAAGCCGCGTCCAGCCTCGTTCTCGAGGCATACACACCGCCTGGTCATGTGTCCGCTCGCAAGAGAAACTCACGGAGAGCCACCCACCAGCTGCCTGTGTGTGTGCCTCTGTCTGTCTCTGGGCGCGGCTTTCTCTTGCGCTGCCTCTGTGTGAACCGGTCAGGCACAGAGAAGGTCAGCTGCTGACAGAGCGTCTCGACTGTTGCAGAGCCTGCATTGGTGAAGCAGGTAAGACGGTAATGAAACAGAGGCACAGGGCTTATTGGTTTTTAAAGACTGATTCCTTCATTGTGCTTTAACCTCAGTTTTAAAGGATTGTTTTAAGGATCCCATGGGATACCCCTCGTAAACCGTTTCACACGCTGCTTATGGCGATTCACCTCCGCGAGAAACATGCCTCTATGAACACTCAACGTAAATGACATTAACCTGACCTGCACTGCATGTGGCCTCTACGACAGACGAACATAAATGACGCCATTTTTTCTGTGTTGTCGCGTCCGAGTTGGTGGGCGTGGCCCTGCGAGTTGTCGTCGTATCCAAAGGTCTTGGAGTTGGTGGGCGTGGCTCCTTCCTGTGTGCGCCATAGGTGTCTCACTTGTCGGCGACTTAGTGAATCCACGCCCCTTCCGGCGTGCTTTTCATGGTTGTCTTGCCTTAGTGAATTATATATATAGATGCTTGCTGGGATCGACTAAAGCGACCTGCGACCCTACTCAGGATTAAGCAGTCTTAGAACATTATATGGTATGGAAATATGCTTTTGCTGCTCATATATGTATGTATTTGTTTAAATATTTCTTAATTATATATTTCAGTGACACTAAACACACCATAATATGGAACACATAAACATGAAATACACCTTGAAATGAAAACTGCTATTTTCACCCAGCAAAGCTGAGATGGTGGGCTGTAGCAAGTGCTGCTTTGTGATTGGTGAATTATATTTAAACATATCCTGAAAGTTATGGCTCTGTGCATCTGTGATGTAAGAAAAAATTACCCAGAATTACTACATCAAGTGGTTTCTTTAAATGAATACTCCAACCAAAAATTTTATATATATATATTATTTTAATATGTTACTTATCTCATATCGTTTGTAGCGATGGCCAAGAAAACTTTTTACTCTGGTGTTTTTATATAGAACGGTGATAAAAAGAGTTTATAATGTAATACAAACCCATTGTGACCAATGTTCTTCAATTGCAAACAATGTGAAAAAGTCCATGGACCAAAGAATAAAATCTCATGTTACTTGTGCCACATTATTCACGTCAGTTATCAAGCTGTATAGAAAATGTCCAAAACACATGCATTTTTATTTTCTAAAATATGGTTAAATCGATACTTCCTGAAAAATCAGTGCACATCATAAGCAGGAAACTAAAATCACATTGCTTTGTCTTTTGAATTGAAGAGAGGACTCTTGACCAATGAATGAAGGTGTGAGGTGGACCTGCCATTCAAAAAGGTAATCCTATGTGTCTCCTGTTTATGATATGTGCTGATTTTCAGGGGGCATCTATTTGACAATATTTTAGCAAAAAAAATCATGTTTTGCACTTTTGAGCATACAAATACATAATTAATATTTGGACTATGCAATGGAATTCATGTGAGATTAAAAAAAAAAAAAGTTTTTTTCTTTTTTTTAACATTGTACAGCATTGGTCACTGTTGGCTTGTATTATATCATACATTACCTCTCTTCTTGAAAATATGAGATTAAAATTTTTCTTTCCTATCACTACAAATTACATGGGGTAACATATAAAAAAATATTTCTGGTGGAGTTCTCCTTTAAATAAAGAAGCTTTGAATTCAGAACCAGAAGTCTGCAACTGAAGTGTCTGCTGAAAATGTGGCCCTTGGTGGCCAAATATTTATGTCCACTCTACTGATGATTCACCAATTTAAACACAATACTCGTTAGAGTCCACCATCTCAACTTTGATGGATGAAAATTGCAGTTGTACTACCAGAACTAAAAACTTTTTGAAAAGGGCTGGAAGAGAAAACATAATCAGAGGTGCACAAAGTTTGTTTACCAGAAGGCAACCTTATCTTTCTTCAAAACAAAAAGGGCAAACCCAAAATCATAGACCAAAATTTCAAAGAAAAATGCTATTTAAGGCACAACATTCAAGGAACTGATCAGCAACGGGTTCACAGGTTTTTATCCAGTCTCGGTTAAATTGGACAATCGCACTGATAAATAGTCTCACCATACCAGTGAATCATGGGAAATATTACCTAAGTAATGAAGGAAACGCCCATTGCTCATACAAAATGGTGTTAAAGAGATATCCATCCACCCATCCATTTTCTAACCCACTGAATCCGAATACAGGGTCACGGGGGTCTGCTGGAGCCAATCCCAGCCAACACAGGGCACAAGGCAGGAACCTATCCTGGGCAGGGTGCCAACCCACTGCAGGACACACACAAACACCAAGCACACACTAGGGCCAATTTAGAATCACCAATCCACCTAACCTGCATGTCTTTGGACTGTGGGAGGAAACCGGAGCGCCCAGAGGAAACCCACGCAGACACGGGGAGAACATGCAAACTCCACGCAGGGAGGACCCGGGAAGCGAACCTGGGTCTCCTAACTGCAAGGCAGCAGCGCTACCACTGCGCCACCGTGCCGCCTAAAGAAATATCATAACAAATAATTAACTTTTTAATAAAGCTTTTAGGTAAAACACAAACTGCAAAATGTCAAACTACAGAAATGTATTTCTTTCCTTAAAGGACATCTAGAAGATATTGATTGTTGTGGAAAAGTACACAAAAATTAAAGAAGAATCCAATCATAATAGACAGTTCACTGTATTTAATTTTCATAAGGTGTCACTTCAATAAATGAAGAATTTTTTAAACAAGTGTGTAACTAAGAAACAAAATGCATGTTTCATGACACAGTTAATTTCTTTTTATTTGGCTGATGCCCTTTTCGAAGGTGAATTACTACATCTGAGACACATTTATTTTGTTTTTTTATTTTCAGTTGGGGCACAGGCTGGCTAAGTGATTCAGCCTCAGGATTTAAAGACCAAAGTCCTTCTTTTTATTCAGGAATTGGTGTCACACTCCTTCTTCTTCAGCACTAGACTGCTAAAATTCACTGTCTAATGTATAACCAACCAATAAATACTGTTTTGATTTCACTTTTGTGAATGGAAGCTGTCTAAGAACTGGATAGATAAAATGCATACCTGAAGGAGCATGAGATCTTTGGAATATGTTGTAGAGTTAAAGTGAGGATGGACAATAACTGTCTTCACTTGAAATTTCTGTTTGGTGTTTTCATTTTCCTTTCGTGAATGAGCTCACTTGAATATTTTTCAGTCTTAAAAAAAGTGAGAAATGGAAAGAAAGAATGCATAAAAAGATCAAATTTGATGTTTTTGTTTAGCATACCATAAACAATCTGGCTTTATAAAGGTATGTGATTCCGAAGATTCCATCAAATTCTTTACAAAAAGTTTCATTTCAGATTTGTGGGTCACCATAAATTAATTATAAACCCTGGATGGTGGTGTCAGTCAAGTTGAGGAGCACATGTACATACACACCAAAGCTTTATTGTCACCAATCAGCATATTTCCAACTGTACCCAGGAAGAAGAAGGAAAAGAAAAAGTGGTACATGAAGTGTACATGAAAAAACAAAACCCTACACAGAGCTCACCACATCTAGGAAATGAAATGCAATTCACTAAAATGTGAAAGAAAACACAACTACTGCTGTGCCACCAGGCTCATCTACAGTCAAAACTTAATTAACTGCATCATGTTCATTTATGAGAAAAATGAAATACCACATATTGTTTCATTATTAGTCCTTTTAAACTGATTTAATATGAAGCAATGTCTGATTTCATTTCATCTCCTCGATGATGTCACCCCACCAGATTCAACAAGATAGGCAGTGGACTCAAGCTAACAAGACATTGATTTAGCTGCCTTTCAAGTGGGACTGGAAATTATAAAGTCATCTCTGTATATATAGACAAATAGGTTCAATCATACATATGTGCTTTCTTAAATCTGCTTAAATTCAGATTTAGGCAGAAGGTGGGAAACAATCCTGGACAATATGCCATTCCATCATGGAACATTTCAATATGTACTGCATACCCTCATGAAGTATACTATTAATACAACTATTAAATCATCCCACCAGTTAGAACTTACACGTTGGCATAGAACCTCAGAACACAAACTTGATCCATTCCAGAAGGCTTGTCGAGTTTCGAATCGAATTTCCCCATAAGAAATAATGTAAATAGGATTAATCCATTCCAGACCCCTAAAGTGATTGCTTATTTATACCTATTGTGACAGATAGGGGGCGCTATTGCTCCCTTGAACCCCTGTCCAAGACTCCAGACACCAAGTAAAAGTCCAAACGTTGACTTTATTTTCACAGCACAGTGCACAAAGCATGCTGTCCTCCTCAATACTCATTCAAACAACCAAGTACAATAATAATAAACTCTCCTCCACTCCCAGATGCATTGCCCTCCTACCACCCAGCTCAGCTGTCACAGTCCTTGATAAAAAGTCCTTTTCTTCATCACAGAAGTACGTCACTTCTGCTGTCGCTTTGCCTATGACGCACTTCCGGGTTATAGGGCACATATGACTCTTTGCTCATCCCTGAAGCTCCCTCTAGCAGCCCCTGTGGTATCTAGCAGGGCTGTGGATGAAAACTCCATTGTCCATGATTCCCTGCTGGTCTTCGGAGCACCTCCATGTTGCAGGGATTGCTCCATCTGGCGGCCTGGGGGTATTGGTCGGGATGATAAACCGCTATAGACCACACTATATACATACAAAACTAATGATACAAATCATATTAAAGTGAAATTTTTCAAACCACCCCCTTGATGCTTTAAACTCACTGTCACCGCCTATATAAGCAGTAGTTCCGAGTTTTTTTTTTTCAATAAATCGTCACATATCAACGTTGCTTTTTTGCAAATGATTGCCTCAGAAATACTGTCTCCTGCTAATTTTTTATACAGTGGACGTAGGCCTGTTTGGCTTTGTCTCAGCTCTTCAAGGCCGCATCTTGATCTGTAAAAGTTTTATCAGGAGGTTTGTGTTCTGATGTTTTGCTTGTTTGTGAGCATAAAAAAATCAAACAACCTGTTCATGTTCTGAATGGTTTAAGTCTGGAGACATTTGGGTTCCAAGGTTCTACTGCATATTAAATAGTCACTGTTTGTATTTTGTGCATAGCCCTGTGCTTAACACTGATAGAATAGTTTGCAATTTGTTTTTACTGGTTTGTACTATCACTAAATGTTCTATACTGCTGGTGAAGTAAGTAAAATTCTCTGTCACGTGTGTGTGCATAGGGGACAGCTAAAGGGCTCCAGTGACTGTCACTAACCCTGAGCCAGTTTACAGTCACCAATTTACCAAATGAGTATGGGTGCAGAAAACTGGATTATCAAGATTAAGACCCTTTATAATAGGCATGCAGTGGTTCAGAAAAGTATTCCAACCCCTTCAATTTCCATTTAAAATAAAACAACACAATAAAGTGTGCAGAAAGGTAGTACTTTCTGAACCACCGTAGATGTTTTAACTCCTTAAATGAATTTATGTACTTGGATTGGACATTGTGTGGCATGCAATAATGTAATAATTAGTTTATCTTATTGCATTTGAAATGTTGTCGATACTCTGATGTGTCTTCCAAAAGACTGATCTTACCTTAAGGATGTCCTGTGGCCCATCCCGCCCTTATGTCTAATGTATTTTCAAGAGCACAGTAGATTTTCAAGAGAAATAGCATTGAAAATAACATTAACAGCACAAACTCTACTGTAGAATAGCCAGCAGTAAATACTGTAGGTGATCAGTTTAAACATTAGAACATATGAACAGTGTGAACGATAGGGGGCACTCTCGCTCCCTTGAACCCCTGTCCACGACTCCAGACACCAGGTAAAAGTCCTCAAGTTGACTTTATTTTGTCGCCACAGTGCACAAAGCACACTCTCCTCCACAATACTCATATAATTACAATAAACCACAATAATAAACAATAAACCAATCCTCCAGCTCCCAGATGCGTTGCCACCCTTCCACCCAGCTCAGCTCGTTGTCTGGGAGTTCCCATAGTCCTTTTATAATCCCTGACCCGGTAGTGTTTCTGCCCAATAGTCCACAAGTCCTTTTCCCTTCGGGTCAGGGTAAATAGTCCCTTTCTTCAACCCGGAAGTCCGTCGCTCTTCCTGTGACGAACCTCCGGGTCACAGGGCACGAAGAAGCCCTCGGTCCTCCCTGCAGCTCCCTCCTGTGGCCCCCACGGCATCCAGCAGGGCTTTGCATAAAAACTCCAATGTCCATGATGCCCTGCTGGTCTTCTGGGGACCTCCACGCTGCAAGGAGGGCTCCACCTGGCGGCTTGGGGGTATTGGCCGGGATAAATGGCCGGCCATC
Source organism: Polypterus senegalus (assembly GCF_016835505.1). Taxonomy (NCBI): domain Eukaryota; kingdom Metazoa; phylum Chordata; class Cladistia; order Polypteriformes; family Polypteridae; genus Polypterus; species Polypterus senegalus. The sequence goes on from NC_053157.1 coordinate 23,936,941, forward strand.
CATTACAACAGTTGTGACAAGAACAGGCCGTTCAACCCAACAAGCTAATTGTCCAAATTGGCTGAGGTCTTCAGGTCTCTAACTGTGTCTGACTGTCTTTGATATTGTCTGTTATCACTGATTCTGGACCCCTTAGAAGTTTATTTTCTCCAGGGAGGCTTCTGACCAAGTTATAATTTTCCTCTCCTCTGTTGCCAGCTGGTCATAACACATGCACTTCTGAAAAGGTCATCCACTTGAAGCTAAGCATGTTTGGGTTCAGCCAGTGCTTGGATGGGAGACCAATCAGGAAAAGCTTGGGGTGCTCCTGGAAATGGTGTTGGTGAGGCCAGCAGGCTAGCAAGTGCCTTTATGACATGCCTGTGATCTGAATGTGGATCCCAATGACCCTGTTCTGTGACGGGGACACTGTGCTGTAAACATGGTGCCATCCTTCAGATGAGACATAAAATCAAGGTCCTGACACTCGGTGGTCATTAAAGATATTCCGATATTTTGGCTAAATTGCACACCACAGCCTGGTCATTCTCACCCCATAATCATCTCCGGTCTCTAATTGGCTGTCTCTCTCAACCCTTCACCATCTAACCAATAATGTGTGGCTGCCATCTCATCTTCCAGGTTGATGCTGCACATTAGTGGTGGTTGAAGTGGCTGCTCACTCACTGTAAAAAGTGCTTTGTGTAGCGAGAAAAGTGTTATATAAATGTAAAGAACTATTATTATTATGATTAATTATAGTTCAACAATGAATTAATGGACATTTATGTTAATCAGTTTTAAATAATATTGTCTTCCTCTCTATTAAAACAAGTATGTGTATTTATGTGTACAGTACTTATTACGTAATTTGGAATTTGTAAAGTTTATATTTGTATCTGCCTATGAACTTGTCACAGCACTCTGAGGCTGCACTCAGTGAATAGCAGTATACAAAAAATAAAAAAATAATAAACTAAACTGGTTTTTGGAGAGGGTGGCGCAGTGGTAGCCCTGCTGCCTCGCAGTTAGGAGACCCGGGTTCACTTCCCGGGTCCTCCCTGCGTGGCGTTTGCATGTTCTCCCCATGTCTGCGTGTGTTTCCTCCGGGTGCTCCGGTTTCCTCCCACAATCCAAAGACATGCAGCCTAGGTGGACTGGCAATTCTAAATTGGCCCGTGTGTGTCCTGTGGTGAGTTGGCACCCTGCCCAGGATTGGTTCCTGCCTTGTTGGCTGGGATTGGCTTCAGCAGACCCCCGTGACCCTGTGTTTGGATTCAGCGGGTTGTAAAATGGATGGATGGTTCTTGGAGAGACTCTTGTGCACAACAGAAATGAGAAACAATCGTTAAAAAAATCTGAATTAGTATAAGCCACCGTAATTTGGGGTGTTCATAGGAAATGTATATCGATTTACTGCATGAGGTAGAAGTACATGCTAAAGAACTACTAAAAGTTGTGTTAAATATTTGAAATATTAAAATGTGTGCTTCAGCTTAAAGTTTAAATTCTAAATGTTGTTGATTATAATAGAGATTTGTCATTTCTCACCCTCTGATAGAGATCCATAGAGGGCTAAATCCCTAGCAAAGAATCAACAATCAAAAATAGATCAGATTATACTATATTTGTCCACAAGGATAAATTAAAATTAGACGAAGATTAGAGAAGTTAAAAAATAATTATTTAAATAAACAATGAAACAATGAGGTCAAGCTTTTGTAATAAGAGAGCTACTGCTGTTAACAATAGGGTTGATGTTGGGAGTGAGATGGTCAAAGCTTCTCAGATGGTAACATCTTGATTGGAATCACTGCCCTTGAAATAGTCTAAAATAATAGTACCCCACGTGTTTATGTTAGAAATTTGTCGTTTTTAATCTTCTAGGAGTGGCTCGTAGAGAGCTATGACCACCAGTACAGAATTAAATATTAAAAATATAATCGTATTCATGATCAGCAAAATCAAAATAGCACAAAGGAAAATCCACATCCCAATTTTTTTCAAAGTTTTGTGAAAAGGAATAAATTTGACTGTTTGTATTGGACCCTTCGGTTCAGTTAATGTGACATACAAAACTTAAGTGTTTATGATCATTTTTGCTGAGGATTCCTATTGGTTTACTCTTTATCAAAAGGATGTAATTCCTTGCATAATCTATAGTCCAAAAAATTAGGAGGTTTTGGTTCTAGTGGGCCAAAAATAAGGGGTACCCCAAAAAACTTGACTTCTTGCATAACTAAACATCAAGCCAAGTTGAATAGGAGATGATATGTGAGGGAATCCTAATACCTGTGAGTCAGGAGGTGCTGGACAAAAACAAAAAATGAAACCTGATTTCAAAGCTTTCATGAATAACTCTTTTGGACACCAAATAAATGGATGATATTAAAGGTGAAGCCATCTGCATGCATATCCATCAGTTTGTAGCAGTCGGCACCCAGTTAAATGTAACCAAAGTATCACAGAAATAACTGTGATGGACACCAATAGAATGACCTTAAACAATTTCAACTACAAAAAAATTAATTCAAAATGAACTATAATTACACCAAATTGAGAGCTTTAATCTCAGTATTACTGTCTGTTGCTCATTTTACAGTTCTCTTCTGTGTCCTTAGCTCCCATTTGCTTAGCTGTTATTTTATCTTTATTTGTTTGGTCTCCTAACTACCTCACATTCTGTATTGATTTCTTTCTCTTAGCTGGTCTTCTTGTTATGTTATCAAGACTTTCATTGTAGATCCCCTTGTATGTCCTCATTTGGTGACGTCATCCCAAAAACTGAGTACAAAGATGTCAAGATACAAGAGTAATAACTAAAATGCTTCATCCACCCCAAAAACACATAACACCTCAGATATGGCAGTACTCACTTTTTGCAGTGTGCCGCCGACAGCACCCAGTTTGGTTTAATCAAAGCTCCGCCACACAATGTATTAAGGTAAGCCATGTAGGGTCTTGAGTGAGGCAGGACCTCTCTTCCACCAACAATTTCAAAACTATCACCTGTCAAATTGGGCATTTTTAATATTATCAACATAAAGCACCTCTAGATATTACAATTATTCAGCTAGTAAAACATTTAAAATGGACAGACTCACCTTCATGAGTTACAAATGCATAGGCAACAATCAAGAGAGGGAACACAGCCAGCTTCTCCATCGAGTCTTTTTTTTTTGGATGGTGACCCTGAGGCTGAGAATTTTCTGCTAACTGATTGCCACAGGTGCTACTTTGTCTTTCATTTCATCTGTTGATGGTCAAGATAAAGATCATGATTTAGAAAAAGATGCCAGATGTCACTAACCTTGTGAGTTTATTTTCATCAATTTCAGGATGTGGTTAAAATGATAGGTGTGGAGCAAGTCAGAAATTTTGCAAAATGCCTTAAAATATTCTAACCGTGTCATCTTCCTCTGGTGCTGCTTTTGCTCCCTTTTAGGTGATGAGTCCCTATGAGGACTCCTTTAGGGATATCAATTCATTTTGCTATTTAAGCCAAAACAAACATGTTTCCCATGTTGGAAAAAATGCACACGGACTTCAGGAGAACATACAAACTCCACAAAGATACTGTAATTGTTAAACTGGTAGTCTAGCCCAGGTCTCTAGAACAAGCTCAACAGAACTAACAACTGTGCCACTGTAATTGTACATTGCTAAATCAGTGTTCATTTATTTTCCACAGAACTTTTTATGACTAAATAGAAACTAGTTGGAGTGATTCACTAGGGTACATCACATTACATGACATAGAAGCGGGCAGTCGGCTACTTCCAACTTGCTAAGATTATGTGCATGAAGTCTGCAATTGAACATCAGCGGAAATGTGGTCTATTGTGACATGATCTTTGGTGGACCATGAGGATGGTGGTGGTGGTAGTTGTGATAAGCGGTTTAAATAAGTAATCACGCTCATGTGAGTGCATTTCAGTCCATGGTTAATTGAGGCACTAGTTGACCACGGCACACACACATGCAGAGGCAGGCAGATCAGTCAGTTGTCTCAATGGTGCCATGGAGGAGGCAGCTTATTACACTTGTGCGCAGTTAGAGAGGCAGTATATGAGGAGCCAGCATGACAGAGAGGGGGAAGAACAGAAAAAAGAACAGAAAGAGAGTTGTGGGAGGAGTATTGGGTGAAGAGGTAGGACGAGCCAGCCAGCTAGTGTATGAGAGGCAGTGCAGTCACTGGCCCTGCAGTGGAGAAAAGGATCAGTGCTCTAGGGGAGGATCGTCTCAGGTGATTATTCTAGGGGAGCGGGTACAATCGTGGTTTAAGTCCTCCCCAGGGATCCAAGGCACGTCAGGGGAGTGAAAAGGATGATGGGAGAAAAACGAGTCTGGGTGCTCTGGCCAAAACCGCTAAAGGTGGTGAAGAACACGGCCGCTGATGTCTCCGCAGGCTGAGTGAGTAATGGGGGAGCAGGGGAGATGAAGAGGGAGTTGTGCTGTGCTCATCTAAGACTGGAAGAAACATTGAGGACGCAATGAGTGTATTGGTTTTTACTGTCATTTTAATTCTAGGTTTTAAACTCACAGATTGTTACTGTTTTAATGAATATTTATATTTTGAAGTTTGCACTGCATATTGGACAGTTTATTTGGATTGTTTTAAATAAACGTACTGTTCACCTTTTTGCACCTACCCCTTGCTATGTGTAATTAGGAGTTCTCCCGACAGCATGGACAGGCCCCGAATTCCAGCAGGGCCTCCTGGACTATGTAGTTTTTATGCACAACCCTGCTGGATATCCTGGGGAACACTGGGAGTCGCTGTCGGGAGGCCCGTGGACTCATATATACCCTATAACCAGGAAGGGCGTCATAATCCCGTGACAGGAAGAAACAACGTGCTTCCGGTGTGAATATATGGACTATTTACCCTGAAGGAAAAAGGACTTGTGGACTTTTGGGCCGGAACACCTCGGGTCAGGGGGTATAAAAGGATTCTGGGAAAGCCCAGACACTGAGCTGAGCTGGGAGGAAGGGTAGCTAAGTGTCTGGGAGAGGAGGATTGCTGCTTGAGTATGGTATAAATAGTGTAGAGAGGAAGGTGCTTGGTGCACTGTATTATAAAAGAATAAAAGAGTCTTGGACTTTTACTTGGTGTTTGGTTGTACCTGAGGATTCAAGAGGTGGATCAGAACCTCAACTGCTACAATATATATATATATATATATATATATATATATATATATATATATATATATATATATATATATATATATACATACAGTGGTGTGAAAATCTATTTGCCCCCTTCCTGATTTCTTATTCTTTTGCATGTTTGTCACACAAAATATTTCTGATCATCAAACACATTTAACCATTAGTCAAATATAACACAAGTAAACACAAAATGCAGTTTTTAAATGATGGGTTTTATTATTTAGGGAGAAAAAATCCAAACCTACATGGCCCTGTGTGAAAACGTAATTGCCCCTGAACCTAATAACTGGTTGGGCCACCCTTAGCAGCAATAACTGCAATCAAGCGTTTGCGATAACTTGCAATGAGTCTTTTACAGCGCTCTGGAGGAATTTTGGCCCACTTATCTTTGCAGAATTGTTGTAATTCAGCTTTATTTGAGTGTTTTCTAGCATGAACCGCCTTTTTAAGGTCATGCCATAGCATCTCAATTGGATTCAGGTCAGGACTTTGACTAGGCCACTCCAAAGTCTTCATTTTGTTTTTCTTCAGCCATTCAGAGGTGAATTTGCTGGTGTGTTTTGGGTCATTGTCCTGTTGCAGCACTCAAGATCGCTTCAGCTTGAGTTGACAAACAGATGGCCAGACATTCTCCTTCATGATTTTTTGGTAGACAGTAGAATTCATGGTTCCATCTATCACAGCAAGCCTTCCATGTCCTGAAGCAGCAAAACAACCCCAGAACATCACACTACCACCACCATATTTTACTGTTGGTATGATGTTCTTTTTCTGAAATGCTGTGTTCCTTTTACGCCAGATGTAACGGGACATTTGCCTTCCAAAAGTTCAACTTTTGTCTCATCAGTCCACAAGGTATTTTCCCAAAAGTCTTGGCAATCATTGAGATGTTTCTTAGCAAAATTGAGACGAGCCCTAATGTTCTTTTTGCTTAACAGTGGTTTGTGTCTTGGAAATCTGCCATGCAGGCCGTTTTTGCCCAGTCTCTTTCTTATGGTGGAGTCTTGAACACTGACCTTAATTGAGGCAAGTGAGGCCTACAGTTCTTTAGACGTTGTCCTGGGGTCTTTGTGACCTCTCGGATGAGTCGTCTCTGCTCTTGGGGTAATTTTGGTCGGCCGGCCGCCACTCCTGGGAAGGTTCACCACTGTTCCATGTTTTTGCCATTTGTGGATAATGGCTCTCACTGTGGTTCGCTGGAGTCCCAAAGCTTTAGAAATGACTTTATAACCTTTACCAGACTGATAGATCTCAATTACTTCTGTTCTCATTTGTTCCTGAATTTCTTTGGATCTTGGCATGATGTCTAGCTTTTGAGGTGCTTTTGGTCTACTTCTCTGTGTCAGGCAGCTCCTATTTAAGTGATCTCTTGATTGAAACAGAAATTGAACTCAGGTGTGATACACCACAGTTAGGTTATTTTTTAACAAGGGGCAATTACACAATTTTCACACAGGGCCATGTAGGTTTGAATTTTTTTCTCCCTAAATAATAAAACCATCATTTAAAAACTGCATTTTGTGTTTACTTGTGTTATATTTGACTAATGGTTAAATGTGTTTGACGATCAGAAACATTTTGTGTGACAAACATGCAAAAGAATAAGAAATCAGGAAGGGGGCAAATAGTTTTTCACACCACTGTGTATATATATATATATATATATATATATATATATATATATTTTTTTTTTATTTTTTGCAGTAGGCTGGCACCCTGCCCGGGGTTTGTTTCCTGCCTTGTGCCCTGCGTTGGCTAAGATTGGCTCCAGCAGACACCCGTGACCCTGTAGTTAGGATATAATGGCTTTGTACAATGAATAGATTGATGGATGGAAGGATGGAGGGGTGTTTCTTAGTGAGCAAACAAATGAAATGGTATTGAAGCAGCTTCCCTCTTTAATATTTGTGATGTTTGCCCCTGTGTCTGTACTGTTAATTGCTCATTATCAGCATTGGGAAACAATTTGGGGAGAAAACTCCACAGGGTAGGGCAAATTATACAGAAAATGGCTAAAGAAAGCAGTTCTAAGCATTTCACTACATATTGTACTGCATGTATAATTTTTATTTGATGAATTTGTTTTGAAGACACATTTGTGTTTAAAGCTTCTGCAAAGAAGGATTTTCTTAGAAATACTTGTAGGTCAGATAGCTAAACAATGAGATATATTGAAAGTCAGATTGGTGCACTCATCTTCAAATCCACAAGATTAGAGAATATTTCACTAGCTTCAAGTTAAAATAGTAATTTTAAGACTTTTAGTCTACAATACAACAACGCCATCTCCCACGGAAACAGTCTTTGTATGACTTTGTTTTTCTAATCTTTGTGTTTATCAGTGTCACACAGCACTTAACCAGTTTTTCAGCATTTAATGTCTAGACGTGGTTAATTCATTTTTGGGTGTCAGAAACAAGTTAAGGCGCTGCTTACCAGAAATGAGTATCAGTGTTTAAAAATGGTTACAAAAAATATAGATGATATCAACATTAAGAGGACATTATTTCTTTTACATTTTATAAAGCTGTTTTTAGCACTATGTGCTAATATGTACTGCACTTTAGGTAAATCTTTAATGCCAATAATATCTGATTTCAGTGGTGGATGTCGCAACAAACACATTTTAAATATACAAGGGGATTTTACAGAAAAAAATAATCTTAAAACAAATTTAGGGCAGAACAGATTTCTCTGAAATTTAAGCACCACAACGGCAAAGCTTTTCATTCTGTTAATCTGAATTAAGTGTGTGTGTGTGCCCTACAATAGATTGGCACGTCCACCATCTTCAGTTGGCACCTACCTTTTCTCTTATGTTACCAGTATAGGGTATGGACTTTCCTGAAATGAATGAATTTTGCTTCATTTTTATTCTGTTATAATTATAAAATACTAGCCAAGCCGCGGTGTAGCATACGCCGCATAAGTATCAACGTCTCAAGTCTCTCTCTCGCGCGCCAGCGTGTGTGTGTGTCTCTCTCACGCACCTGTGTGTGTGTGTCTCTCTCTCTCGCGCGCCTGTGTGTGTGTGTGTGTGTCTCTCTCTCTCTCGCCGCCTGTGTGTGTGTGTCTCTCTCTCTCTCTTGAGCGCCTGTGTGTGTGTGTTGTCTCTCTCGCACGCGCCTGTGTCTGTGTCTTGATTAATGAAAACATTCTTGCCAAATGCTTTCGCTCTAGCTCGAATTGTTGGTGGGCGGGTCTCTGTTATGAGTATCCCATGGTCTGTCTTGCGTGCCATGGTCGGCCGCTTAGTGAATTGTTGGTGGGCGGGGCTCTGTGAGTTGGTGGGCGGGGCTCTGTCTTGCGTGCGTCTTGCTTGCCATGGACTTAGTGAATTATATATACTGTATAGATACTGTATACTCAATGTGACATACCTTGGGAGTCTTCAGTCTGGTCAAAATGTCCTTGCTTACATATTGTTATGTTCAGTTACTGAAGCTTTTTTCCTAAAATCATTCCAGCCTTTCTGTATGTTTTTTGTAGCCTTGCCCTAATTATTTCCATTTTTGGAGTCTGCTACACCGGAAGCCTGCAGTTGGCAGTTGTGAAGATATCTGGATTTTGGGTGAGTCTCTTTGGGCAGGCTGGTTAACTTAAGTCCCTGCCTTTATGGTCCTTTTAGGAAGCCTCCCATTCATTTTGCTGCGTTTGGGACTCTAAATCAACAACATCTGCAATGTTGGACACCAGTTAACCCTCTGATTACTTACTCATTACCAAGAGCAGCATTTGGGGGTGGCAAGTGGGGCAACCGTCCCAGACCCCGTGCCTATGGGGGCCCCACTGTTGAAGTCCACGTGTCCCGTTCGAGCAGATTTGTCAAGTGATATTCTCCAGTTATATTTACATAAAGTCCGCGTGTTATCTTGCAAAAACTTAGCTGAATACTGTAATGAGAAAATCCTGTGTAAGTTGACATTATTTTCATTAAATTTGCATTAAAGTTTATACTGTCCACACATATTGGTAACAGCGTTTGATGTAACCGGCCCTGCGTGGGATTGGTCAGCTCTAGGCACGGACCCGCACACCTAAGGCCTCCTCTGCTCATTACAGTGGGTAGAAGGAGACATCCATCTTTCTGTTATATTATGTCCACCACAGTGTCTCTCCTGATGATGATTTACGTACTCAGGCACATGCTGTATCATCTGAAACCACATGCAGGTCCAGCCCTGACTGGGTCGTCTTCCACAAGGTGCAGTACTGTGAAAAATGATTTCCTCTCTTTTTGATCTCTTTCCAAACTGCTTATTTCATCTTAATAATAAAATTGTCCAACTGGCAATGTGTGAAAAAGTACAGGCCCCCTAACATGCTAAATCACTCCAATTAAAGGTTAATTTATGACCTAACATAGTCAGGCTCAATATAACATCACTTAATTTGATCCTTAACATCAGAGTCAAGCTCCCAGAACAAAGATTCAACATGATGATAACACCACAATCAATAAATTTTAAATCGAAAGATCAGTAAATAGCTGATAGTTGATATCTACCAGTCAGGGCTACAGAGTGATATCGAAGGCTCTGAGACTCCGCCAAACCGCAGGAAGAGCCCTAATCTCTAAATGGAAAACACCTGAAACATAAATGTGGATCACTGAGATCTTATATTGATTTTTAGAGTCCTAAATAAAGTTGACACTTCCTACTTTGTCATGCTTGAATGAAATAAAACAGTCGACCATGTTTATGAAGTTTTACTCATGGGGTTCTACTATTTCAGTCATTTTTAACAGGGAAATGAGAGGAAAAGTGCATTTAATATGACAAGTGACCTCTGTAAATATTTGTTAAAACCACCGGGGCTTTCTAATTGACCAAATATTGTTTTTGGACTCTATCTATGTTGTTTTTATTTTTTTTACAAGTTTGGCATTGTTTAATTGTTAGTATACATTTTTCTCATTTCTTTATTGGTATGTGGTGGTGCAGTGGTAGCACTGCTGCCTCTCAGTTAATAGGCCAGGGTCCGTGTCCTGGTCCTTCCTGCATGGAGTTTAAATGTTCTCTCCATGTATGAGTGGGTTGATTCCGGGTGTGCCAATTTCCTCTCATCAATAAACATGCATATTAGGTGGACTGGCGATGTTAAACTGGTTCCAGTGTTTGTGTTTTGTATGTGTGTGTTTGCCCTGTGATGGACTGGTGTCCTGTCCAGGCTTTGTTCCTTCCTTGTGCCCAGTGCCAGTCGGGATAGGATCTAGCACACTCCATGGCCCATTTCAGAACAAAGTGGGTTAGAAAATGACTGACTGACATTATTTACATCTTCACAGCTCTGTTTTGCATCTCTGTTGTCATTTGCACCTTTTGTGTCTTGTTATCCATGACTGCGCCGTTTTGTTGTTAACGACAACACCTGATGCTTGTCACGTGATCTGCAAGTAGCGTGACCTGTTCTGTCATGGCACCAATACTATTTAAGATTGCAGACCACTAATTTCTGTGTCCAGGCGGATTTACTTCATTAAAAGAAATAAAATCTTAGATAGATAAAAGATAATCGTAGTGGGGCATTTTTTAAAACATTTGCACTTATGAATTTGATGTTTAGTTTTCTTCATGCTCTTTGGTAATCAAACCCAGGCTGACTTCTAAATACTTTATTGCTGGCCTATTCAAATGGAAGCCCGCGGGCCACATGCAGTCCAGAAGCAACCTCCAAGTGACCCAGCCCATGGTCCCACCAGAAACGGCGAGAAAAACCAAGAAGAACACATTTCACGATCCTTCAGAAATTCCTACATAAACTCCTAGAGTAGTACAGACCATAAATGCAGCTCTCCGCACAGCCAAGCAGCTTGCTGATGTAACTTCATAGCTAAAATGTGAACACCTGACCCTAACTTGTATCGACTGTGGTAAACTGTATAAAAGTGCAGATTACCACTGCTTTGGTAACAGGTTAAAGAACAAACATGACTAAATAAAAGTAAAGAAGCATTTTATTAAGGATCACATTTAGGTACTTAAATGCTGAAGAATCAAGCATGATAATTTCAGTGAAAGCATGTATATATTCAAAATAATTTGATAATATTTATAGTCATGTGAAAAAGTATGTACACCCCATGAATTGTTTTTTTTTTTCAGCCTACTTGGTATCACACACGTGCGCACAGGAGGCAGCTAAAGGGCACAAAGGAAGATAATTCTACACGAGACCAGGGGGTAGAGAAGTACGTTAATCCTTTCTCTCTTTCCACTGCAGACCCGTTATAGGAAATTCTGCCTGGCCTCCATGACATCCCTTCCATTCACAAGCCCAATGACATCACTTCCGGTCATGGCCCTGATGACGTCACTTCCGGATTCAGTCATAATTACCTCACTTCCACTGCTGCACTTTAAAACCCACCATCTCTACCTCACCAGTCAGTTCTGTTTTAGACTCCAACTTGTACATAAAATCAATCATTTTGCAATCAGGATCAGTTATATAGGAGGCTCTCTCAAACCTTTTTTAGCTCCCTTGTCTCATGTTTTGACAAGGTATATATCATGATTTGATCTTCATTTAAACAGTATCCATAGATGACGTAAAGGTGTTGTGAAATAACAAATATTTCAATTTTGTAGCTCATTGTATAATTTAAATAGACAAGATACCAGTTTCACTTGTGGAAACAGTAGGTACACCCCTACATTCATGACTGGGGCAAATACATAAAATTAGAAACAAATACAAATTATTAGAAGATCATTAAAGTGGATCTTGTGCTACTAAAACCTCAGACATTTCCCTTGGTTTGCCTTTATTGTTGAAGTGTGTGTTATTACCATACCTACATCGAAAAAGCTCTCTGAAACCTTCAAAAAAGAAGGTAACAGATGCTTGTGTGTCTGGAAAGTGATTTAAAAAGATCTCTAAACATTTGGAAATCAGCTATTCCACTATCTGGAAGATCATCTACAAGTGGAGAAGATTTCATACAACAGGCTGTCACAGCAAGATTAGCCAAAGAGCAGAACTCACAATGCTGAAAGAAGTCTTTACGAACCCCTGGATTTTGTCATGGGACCTACTGGTAGCTCTTGCCACTGTTGATGCCAGGGTGGATGAGTCTAATTAGATGTACATAGGAGTTACGGCAGGAGGAAAACTTTGCTGTCCAGAAAAAAACATCAGGGCAAGACTAAAGTTTACCCATGAACACCCGGGGAAAGACCTGAATTTCTGGAGCAATGTGCTCCAGTCAGACAAGGCACATAAAGTTAGTTGTCCACAGTATCAAAAGATATATTTAGTGTAAACCAACAGCAGCATTTGGCCAGAAGATCCTGAAACCAAATTGGTGGTGGAAATATTATGGTTTGGGGCTGCTTTGCTGCATCAGTGCCTAGGCAGCTCACCATCATCGAATCTACTGTATGATGAATTTTTCATTATACCAGAAAATAATGTGAGACCACTTGTTAGAGCTCATCTGAAACTGAACCTTGCAACATGACAATGACCCCACATGAAGCAGCAAATCAACCAAGGAATGGTGGAAAAGAAAGAAATGGAGACTTCTGGAATGTCTCAGTCAAAGCCTGGATGATGAGAAGTTGTGTTGGGATTTGAGTCAGGTTGTGCACACAAGACACCCCATAAATATCACACTGCTGAAAGAATTATGCATAGGAGATTAGGAAATAACTCATTAGAAGTCAAAGACTGGTAGACAGTTACAGGAAATACCTATTTGAGGGTGCAATGTCAGCTATTAGAGCCAAGGGTGGACAGACACTGATGGGAATGGCAATTCTGTCCATTTTTCGTGGACTAAATTATAGAAATTTCATTATGTTTATCTAAAGATACTGTGTAGAAAAAGATCAAATCGTGAAACATCCACATATGTTAAAACAGAAAAAAAAAATATTTTCATACTTTGTCATATGACTGTATGTTGCATCATTTGAAACAATAAAAATAATAGCAAGCAGCAGCACCATAGAAAGAGAAACTGATACATGAAACAAGCATTTACATTTAATAATCCTTAATTTCTTTATGTATCCATCTGAGATACTCTTCTGTAAGGAGCATGTAGACACCTGGGT
>NC_053157.1:23950657-23969165 GCF_016835505.1 Polypterus senegalus
GACGGCCCTGGTCAAGAAGGTTGTTCATGCACTGTGTAAGTCTTTTGAACTCAATTTTCTTCCCCAGGAGATTACAGTGTAGAACAACACACTGGCTACTGTAGACTATTAAAACATCTCCAGTAGCTTGCTGCGTACATAAAAAGTCCTGAGTCTCCTTAAGAAGTACTGTTTGCAACACTGTGTTGTCAGACCAGTTATGTGAAGCCCCAGCTCTGCACCACTTCCACATACTCCCTCTGGATGGTGACTGGTCTCAGAGGCTATTTAGCATGACAGAAGTCCACCACCAACTCTTTTGTCTCATTTATATTGAGCTGCAGGTAGTTGTCCCTGCACCACAAGATAATGTCCTCCACAAGCCTTCTATACACCAACTTAACTTCATTATTAATGCAGCCTATGATGGAGGAGTCATTTGACAATATTTATGGGTGGGACGTGCTGATATTGTGCTACCTAAAGAATTACTCAGAAAGTCACAACATACATACATTAGTATGGAGCCCCTATGCTTGTGGGCCCTCCGGGCAACTGTCCAGCATGCCCATGCATTAAGACGGCCCTGCAGTAGCTCAATGAATTGGCTGAAAGGAAGTTGAATTTTCAGAATTTGTGGAACACAATGACTACATCAATGCTGTGTTTTACCATTTGTATTTCATGTCATGCCATTTTCTAACCTGCTTAATCCAAACTAGGTTTATTGGGGTTACTGGAGCCTATCCTAGCTAACTTTGGCCCCAAGGCAAGAGCAAAACTTGGATGGGGCACCAGCCCATCGCAGGGCAGAACACACACACACACGCCAAATACATACACCAAACACACACACACAAGGTCAATTCACCTATTCATCTAACCTGAATGGCTTTGGATAGAGGAAAGAAACTGGAGCACTCAGAGGAAACCCATGAAGACACCGGGAGAGCATGTGTGGAAGAAATTAATTGGAAATATAGTTAAGAAAGAAATGTGTCCTCAACTAGGCCTCTTTGTGTCAGAAATCAGACAGGAGGAAGCTTGTTCATGCATTTTTAATTTCTCTTCATTAAGAGGGAGCACCCAGTTGAGCAGAGATGTCACGGAATGGTAACAGAGCAAAGACAGAGACTCATACTTGTGCACAAGTGAATTTGCATAACAGTGCTGATGCATCACATGACATTTACTCTGATTGGTCTATTAGCTTACACAACCAAATAAACATACCCAAATAAAAGTCTTATTTTATTACCTTCTTGTCCTTCTCAATATCTCTTCTAAGCAGCTCTTACCCTTTAATGGAATGTGTTTATGTGACAACTGTCACTGTCAGGTCTTATTGGGTACATGACATTGGCCAGTTTCTTAAGCCACCGTAATCGAACACTTTGTCTGTTTATTTAACTCTTTCAGCAGTCCCTTCATGCTATTCTCTAACACAATTATATATTTCTTTTTAATGTACACAGCCTAAAAAATGCTTCATGTGCAAAAACTATTTACCACTTATCCATCCATCCATCCTCTTCCACTTGTCCGAGATCGGGTCGCGGGGGCAGCAGCTTGAGCAGAGATGCCCAGACTTCCCTCTCCCTGGCCACTTCTACTAGGTCTTCTGGGGGAATCCCGAGGCATTCCCAGGCCAGCCGAGAGACATAGTCCCTCCAGCATGTCCTGGGTCTTCCTTGGGGCCTCCTCTCAGTTGGACGTGCCCAGAACACCTCACCAGGGAGGCGTCCAGGAGGCATCCTGATCAGATGCCCAATCCACCTCATCTGACTCCTCTCGATGCAGAGGAGCAGCGGCTTTACTCTGAGCTCCTCCCGGATGACCGAGCTTCTCACCCTATCTTTAAGGGAAAGTCCAGACACCCTGTGGAGGAAACTCATTTTAGCTGCTTGTATTTGCGATCTCGTTCTTTCGGTCACTACTCACAGCTTATGACCATAGGTGAGGGTAGGAACATAGATCAACCGGTAAATTGAGAACTTTTCCATTTGGCTCAGCTCCTTTTCACCACGACAGACCGATGCAGAGCCCACATCACTGCAGACACCACACCAATCTGCCTGTCGATTTCCCACTCCATTCCTCCCTCACTTGTGAACAATACCCTGACAGACTTGAAATCCTCCACTGGGGGTAGGATCTCACTCCCAACCTGAGAGGGCACTCCATTCTTTTCCGGCTGAGGACCATGGTTTTGGATTTGGAGGTACTGATTCCTATCCCATCCACTTCACACTCGGCTGTGAACCGATCCAGTGAGAGCTGAAGATCACGGCCTGATGCAGCAAACAGGACAACATCATCTGCAAAGAGCAGTGACCCAATCCTGAGCCCACCAAACCTGACACCCTCAATGCCTAGGCTGCACCTATAAATTCTGTTCATACAATTTATGAACAGAATTGGTGACAAAGGGCAGCCCTGGCGGAGTCCAACTCTCAACGGAAATGGGCTCGACTTACTGTCGGCAATACAGACCAAGCTCTGACAACGGTTTGTACGGGGACTGAACAACCCTTACCTTACTCTATTTACCACTTAATGATCCCTTTATTCTGTCGCACATGCAAACTCCATGTAAGGAGAACCCGAGACACAAACACTGGTCTTCTTACTGTGAGGCAGCAGTGCTACAACTGCGCCATCATGATGCCCCATTTCTATTTTGTTCTCTTAATTAAAAAATGTTTTAAGAGGTTTTTTCATCTGTGCTATATACAATGTATGTCTGAAACTAGAATAGTGAAGCTTGCCATATTTTTTTACTGTCTGTAAGTTTCCAAGCACTGGTATCTTACTCTTTGGCTATTAAGAGCTTCAAATTATCAATATTTAAACTCTATAAAATTGTTTTCAGTTTTAGGAAGACCCTGATTTACATGAAAGCTGGAGAAAAGAACAAAGTGAATACATACCTTAAGAAGCATTATATCATTCTCATATGTATAATAAGTAAAGTTAGGATGAGGAACAGCAGTCTTCACTTGAAATTCCTGTCTTGTTGGTTCTTTTTCTGTTCGTGAAAGAGTTCCAAGAGTCACAATAATAGGATTCGACCTTAAAATAAGAAATGAAAAAAAAAACAGACTTTGAATTGAATAACCACATAGGCACCCCCCCACCCTGTTTTATTTCTAGTGAGGCCAGTGAATAAACATATGTGGCAACAGCCTTATGCAGGCATCTCTCCATTGATTGTAAGGTTTTTTTTACATTAAAGAACACTATGAGTGCAGCATATCCCCGAAGCAGAATTAATAAGGCAGGAACAAACAGAATACAAGTCCACCACAAGGCACACTCACATAATTGATCAAATTCAATGATAAAGGTCTATCGAAGTGAAGAAGGCACGAAAGTCTTTAGGGTTTTCAAGAAACCAGAATCCCAAAAGAAAACCTGCTTGAAAACAAGGATTATGTGCACAGAACTCAGCACAGCCTGGCATAAGAATTTAGCTCTGGCTTCACTGGACCTGTGAATTACTTGGAGTGGATGCCAGTCCATCACGGGGTATACTCAGGTACACGGCCATATTGACATTACACCAATTCAGTGCCTGCAGTTAAGGTGGCATGTAGGTCTTTAGGATGTGCAAAGAAGCCAGAATCCTTAAAGATGTCTTAGATAGTGTGAAACTGGATGCTGTATAGCGCCTGACCTGGCACAGACTCACTCTGAGGCACATGTAAAAACATGAAAAGACTTTATTTTTCTTCACCCATGGCGCAAGTCTTCCCATGAATCCCACAGGCATAACACAGTCCCAGTAAGCACTTAAACACCCAAAGCACTCCCTTCTCGAACCACCTCTCCTCCCTGGCAACCTCGTCCTCTTCCTCCTGATTCTGGCTCTTGAGTAGTGGTTGCTGTCACTTTTTATAGCCCAACCGGAAGTGCTCCTGGTGCCTGAACACCTGTTTCTGTATGCACTTCCGGGTGGGGCTGTAGAGTTGTCCAGGCCGGCTCAGGGACCCATGCAGCACTCCCAGGTGGCAACCCCAGATCCCAACAGGGCTGTGAAGAACTCCATCTGCCATGGAGCCCTGCGGGAAACTGAGGCACCATCGTCAGCCAGGGAGGCTGCCACCAAGTATCCTGGGCGAGGTGCTGAGACGCCCATGATTGCTCCCACGGAAACATATGTAGAAGGGGCATCCCAGCCAGGCATGGGACCCAGCCGCCCACCACAATAGATAGATAGATAGATATGAAAGGCACTATATAATAGATAGATAGATAGATAGATAGATAGATAGATAGATAGATAGATAGATAGATAGATAGATAGATAGATAGATAGATAGATAGATCATTTATTCTATCAAGCCCATTTGTTTAGCTAATAGCTAACCTGTCCCAATTCTTTCTGCATAAAGAACTTTTCACCTATACTCTGTTTCATCCCCTTTAATAATACACCACATAAGTGCAGAATCATCTGAAAATGTCTGCAGGTGACATGACCTGGTGTTTTATTTATATTTTCACGTGTACAGAGTGAAGAGAAAAGGAGACAGTACTGATCATTGTGGTGTTCCAGTGCTGATCACATCAAAACCAGAGACATAGTACTTGAGTTTCACAAAATGCGGTCTGCCTGACAGATAAGGAGAATGTCCGAAAATCTCAGCACATCCTGGCATAAAACTTTAACTCTTGTTTCACTGGACCCATAAATTACTTCAATTTTTTTCTTACCACAGTGTTACCTTATTGATTACTTACAGTTTGCCTGATTAAACTTAACTCACTTAAATGATTCCCTATAAAAATAAGGTACTTCTCTCTTGGTCAACAGCTGTAAACATTTACAGTAATTGGGTGCCACTCGTATCCTCTGTGTCTATGGATTATCCATCAATGTTTATGTGTTTCATTCATCTGTTCATTCTAGTTTGAATGAGACTGCATGGTTAGGCATCTGTGTGATCACCTTTGCATACATGTGATGTCCAATAAAAGCTTAAACATTCTGGCAAATGACAATACCCCCAAGCAAAAAAGAAAACCATTCCTGAGTGTCACTGGATCCTTCAGACATGTCTTCTAGCTGCTGGAGTTCATCTGTCTGGATGTGTGGTTGCTAGTGAGTCTCACAGGACCGGTGGACAGTGGACATACGAGTTGCCTCTGAGGCAGAGAGGGTCAGGCAAAGGGATGAAGCAGCTGGGAGATGCCACCAAAGTGGTCACTAAATGCCATGTCTTTGAATGCTGGTCTCAGAGCTGCTCTTTAAATGGCTTCTCCGGGAGTCCTGCCCCTACAAATAGCACGAGCATGTGCATGAGATATAATGTGCTTGTGGTTAGTAAAATAGTGGTGTGCCTTGGTATGCTTTTTGGTACGAAAAGTGCTCCACTGCAGAAAAAAGGTTGGTAAGCACTGAGCTAGAGTGTTTGTTCTAAATGTATGCAGGCAATATTTAGCCACTTCCTTCAACAAATTTTTAAAGGGAAAATTATTAGTGAAATATATCCAGTTTCAGAATATGAGATTGATTTCTATCTATCTATCTATCTATCTATCTATCTATCTATCTATCTATCTATCTATCTATCTATCTATCTATCTATTCAGAAAGTCAACATCTACTAAACAATTTCACAAAAGATGAAAGTGCTGAAGTAATTTATACAAATATTGGTACTTACTTACTGAGCTCCATTGATTCCATAAAATGGTAGTCTATACATGAAAAGGTCTTTCCTCTAACTTTAACGTGATATAATTAGTTGCCTTTAAATTCAAATTTTAGGCTCTGAAGAAGAGCTGAGCGCAAAAGGTGTCAGTAAATTGTAGACTATAATTTTTAATCCAAAGAAAAGAGTTTCTTGTTCCCTTACTTGGTGAAGTTCCATATTGTATTATAAAAACGTCATTCCTGTACCTAAGTAGTGCTGTCTCTTCATCTCTAACATCACCTGCGTTCTTAGGTATTATATTACCGACTAGCCGTGCCTGCGGCTCCGCCCACATAGTAGTGAAACAGGACAAACTTTAAAAATCAATAAACAAGCTGGTATCAGTCACAAGCTAAGCGGAGGGAAGGTACACTCCAAAGCGCAGAGGCAGACCGACTCCCCACTCTTCATGACAAACTTTCCTCTGCCCTTGGCCCGCAGTCTCTGTCTCGGATTAACGCAAATATACCGCTTCTGCAAGCGAACAATGATTCTTAATACAATGAAAGAAGTCGCAAAATCAACCTGAATGTTCAAGCAAATTATAGAAAAAAACCTGATCTAAATCCGTTAAGTAGTTCTCTCATGAATAGTGGACAGACATACAGACAGACACGTTGGATTTTATATATATATATATATAGAGAGAGAGAGAGAGAGAGAGAGAGAGAGAGATGTTATCATTTTATTTTGTGTTGCTTTGTTCTGTTTGTGTTGATTTTCTGCTTTGCTGTATTACATAGTGTATTAATTACAAGCATCAGGAATTGCTTCTAATATACTTGATACCCATGTGACATGCCCAGAAGTTTCCAGGCTTATGCTAGGTGATTGTAAATTAACATGATATCAACACTTGAGTGAGTGTACCCTGTAATAGTCTGGCACAGAGCTGGTGGCAGCCTTCTACCTGATGCTGCTAGTATAACCTTTGGCCCTCAGTTTTAAAATGGAACTTGAAGCTTCAGAAAATGAATGGATGAAAGATTATGTACAGAATAATCTACTCTATCTCTCTATTATAAAAACAAAATGTTGGTGAAGGGAGATGAGACGTGATCTTCTCGGAAGACACTTTAAAGACCCACGAGATGAAAGAGATTGGCCACGGAGCATCATGCAGGGACCTTAAACATGAGACTTGGTGCCAAAAGATTGCAATTTGATGATCCGCAAGAGAAACTTTAATGTCACGCGAGACAAGGCAGTGAGACAACATTTAAAACAAGTTCACGGATATCTAACTTAGCAGTTGCTTTTGGCAGACAGACATCATGTGCTCCCAGCTCTTAAAAAAATGACAAGCAACAAGCAGGACATGCGACAAGCAGGACATGCAGCTTGCCAAGAGCAGCAGCAGGAAGCCAGCAGATGATCTGACCACTTCTCCTTAGCGTGTGTTCAGCCAAACCACAACGCGAGTGGCAGAGACGCAAAGTGGCAAAAGGACAGCTGCTGTACAGGCATAGAAATAATTGATTCAAAGCGCAACAAGCAGAAAACGCAGCTCGCCAGCAGCAAGAAGCCAGCAGATGATCCAACTGCAACTCATTAGCGTCTGTTCAGCCCCCCCTTCACAACGCGAGCAGCGTTATACATTCTGCGAGAAAAAGATTTAACCACGCCCAGGGCTGGAAATAAAGGACTAGTATTGTTTTTACAAAAGTTTTAAACTAAAAGTGAAAGTAATGCGTATGTAACAATTCCCACAAAAATAACAATCTCTTTAAAATGTATATCCGGTAAATCAAACCCGGGGGTGTGCGAGCGTAGCGAGCAGGGGTTGGAGCCCCTTAGTATATATAAAATCCTAAGCCTATAAGTGCAACAATTTTATATGACATTTTTGTGTCACGTTTTTTGTTACGCTTTAAATCAGGCTTATTTTAAAACCAACATATATGTGTTTGATATCATTCTTTTCAGAATTTATCAAACTTTAATGTGATGTTGATTTTCAGATTTTTATCCATCCATCCATTATTAAACCCACTATATCCGAACTACAGAATCACAGGGGTCTGCTGGAGCCAATCCCAGCCAACACAGGGCGCAAGGCAGGAAACAAACCCCAGGCAGGCCGCCAGCCCACCGCAGGGCACACAAACACACACACACCAAGCACAATTTAGAATTGCCAATGCACCTAACCTGCATGTCTTTGGACTGTGGGAGGAAACCGGAGGAAACCCACACAGACACGGGAAGAACATGCAAACTCCACGCACGGAGGACCCGGGAAGCGAACCCGGGTTTCCTAAATGTGAGGCAGCAGCGCTACCCACTGCGCCACCGTGACACCAGGTTTTTATCCAATTTTTTTATTTAAACTAAAAAATATCAAGAACTCACGTCCCGTGAGACATGACATTGTGCAAAAGATTTAACCACGCCTGGGGCCGAAAATAAAAGACAAAGAGTAGGACAGCTGCTGTACAGGCTTTTAAATGTTCAAAGCGCCGTGCAAGATGCAGATTACGTGGCATGGCAGCAGCAGCAGCAAGCTAGCAGCTGATCAAGCAAAGAGGAGGTAAAAAAAAAAAACTATTTGTTTCCCATTGTATCACCGTTTAATAGGGAGTTTCAGAGGAGCGACCGCGTCTCCTTGGGAAGTGAAGTGAGCAGGGGGAACCCCCCAGTATAAAATATAAAATTCTAAAATTTGCTTATCAACACATTTTTAAATATTGTCTAATCGGCTTTTAGAGATGAACTTTTCAAGAACATATCTATTTATTTATCTCATTTAAGTTATGTCCTTCATTCATTCACAGTACATACCACACTGTAGCACTGCTCCGCTCTAAACACATGAGGTCTGTGCGGTTCACACTTACTATGAAGTTCCTTTCTCCTTTTCTTAGTCTTATTTTTCACTAAAACATGACACCATTCTACTCACGGTTAACTCAAATGAAGCATACAAAATGGTAAATAAATATTTTAATTTGTATGACTGTACAATTTAAGTAAGTGACAGTATTTTAGTGTTGCAAAATACATTTAGAAATCCTTCCAAAGCTTAGGTACGTTATTTTACCTGTTAATAGAGTTTTTGTCTTACATTCACACTTCATAATGAATAATTAACCCTGTTTTTGCCAGTGGGAGATGTCTTTATTTGGCAAGAAATGACTAAATATTTTATTCTTTATTTTCTGGAAATGGCAGTACTCACTTATTGCAGTGTGCTGCTGTCAACACCCAGTCTGGTTTAATCAAAGCGCCGCCACACCCAGATACGTCAGATAAGCTGAGATACGCCATGTAGGGTCTTGAATGATTTTGGACTTCTCTCCCACCAACAATTTCCACACAATCACCTGCAGAGTTAACATTTAAATTATAAATCACCTCTAGATATTATAACTATTCTGAAAGCAAAGCTTTTTTATCAGTTTAAATCATTTGGTAAATATTACGAAGCTCAGATGTTTAAAACCATGAAACTTACCCTCATAAGTCACCAACATGAAGGCTACAACTAAAAGAGGAAAACTTGCCTGCTTCTTCATTGTGTTTGCTTTGGCTGGTGGCACTGACTCACTGGCTTTTATTGCTATTGAAGATCCTCTGATAACGTTCAGTTGAATACGTCAAAATTAAGATTGGATCAAGAAAATATCTGCCCTTAATTTTTTTTTTTTAGCATGATTTTTATCAGTGTGTGGTTGTGGCTTAGGTAATGACTGCAGCAATTTTGAATATTTGAAAATTGTCATGTTGCAGGTAAAGATATAATGCAAAATGGGTATATGTTTAGATTAAGAAATATCTTTGTTGCTCCACTACATTTATTCTGATTTTTGTAAGCATTCTCCACATGCGCTCCTTCATTTACAATATAATACAATTTATTTTTGTACAGCCCAAAATCACACAAGAAGCGCCACAGTGGACTCTAACAGGCCCTGCTTTTGACAGCCCCCAGCCTCGACTCTCTAAGAAGACAAGGAAAAACTCCCCCAAAATAAACCCTTGTAGGGAATTAAAAATTGGATGAAACCTTGAGAAAGGCGGTTCAAAGAGAGACCCCATTCCAGATAGGCTGGGCATGCAGTGGATGCCAAAAAAAGGGGGTAAATACAATACAATACACAGAACAGAACACAAGTAATTCTCAATACAATGTAAGTGCAATATTACAAGTACAGGGCAGAATTCAACAGTAGATGATATTACATAATACAATTTGGATTTGTTCAGAGTCCTGGAGACCTCAGCCATCAGACTGCCTCTCCTATTGGCCATTCCACAGCCGAGTCAGTGCTGGGTCAGCCAATCTGATGAAAGGAACCCTCTATGTAACAATTCTTATGATCGTCCATCAGAGATGACTTTACCTTAGGCAGGCTTCACTTTTGAATTAGAGTGATTTTTCAAACTAGCTGTTTTGTGTAATTAGTATCACACGTCTCCAATCCTACACTCAGTCATTTATCCAATTTAAATGGAGAAAAGTAGTCACTCTGCTATTTGGTTTCATTGTGTGTCCCACATTGAACAAAGACCAGTAAAAGCAAAGGAAAGAGTTGGCTGAGGCAATCAGAAAGAACATTTTAGACAAGAATGTTAAAGGCAAAAGCTAGAAGACCATTTTCAAACAGCTTGGAGATAACAGTTGCAAATATTATTAAGAAGTTTAAAGTCCATAGGATTGTAGTCAACCTCCATGGATGTGCCTGCAAGAGGAAATATCGACCCCGGAATGGGCAGAAGAATGGCGAGAATACAGGAGAGAAAAAGCCAAGGACAGACTGGAATTTGCTAAAGTGCATTTTGACAAGTCACAATGCATCTGAGAGAATGTCTTTTGGGCAGATGAGATAAAACTGGAGGTTTTTGTCAAGTTACATCTGCTCTGTGTTCACAGATGGAAAAAAAATGAAGCTTTCAAAGAAAAGAACACCTTACCTACAGTGACACGTGGAGGAGGCTCACTTATGTTTTGAGGATGCTTTACTGTGGTAGCATGGGGTCCCTTGATTATGTGCAAGGAACAATGAAATCTCAAGACATTTAGTAGTGAAACGTACTGCCTAGTGTCAGAAAGCTCTGTCTCCGTCCTCCTGAAACAGGGTAATAACCCAAAACACACAGCTAAAAGCACCTAAGAATGGATAAGAACAAAACTTTGGACTATTCTGAGGTGGCCTTCCATAAGACCTGATCTGAATCCCATCAAGCATTAATGGAATGAACTGAAACATTAAACAGTCTGGAGAAGTCCTATTCAAATCTGACACAGCTGGAGCAGTTTGCTCAGGACAAGTGGGCCAAACTACCTGTGAACAGGTGCAGAAGTCTCATGGAGAGCTCCAGGAATTGCTTGATTGCAGAGGTTGATTCTGAAAGTTGTGTAACAAAATATTTGGTTTAAAGGTTCTATCATTTTCGTTCAAGCCATTTTTATCATTTGAAATATTTTGTTGAATGAAAACTGTGCAGCAAAGTCTGATTTTTGTTAAATATGGAATAAACCATCCATCATGCTACATTCTAACTACAGAGTCACGGGGGTCTGCTGGAGCCAATCCCAGCCAACACAAGGCACAAGGCAGGAAACAAACCCCGGGCAGGGCGCGCACACACACTCACATACCAAGCACACACTAGGGACAATTTAGAATCGTCAATGCATCTAACCTGCATGTCTTTGGACTGTGGGAGGAAACTAGAGTACCCAGAGAAAACCCACGGGGACAACATGCAAACTCCAAGCAGGGAGGATCCGGCAAGTGAATCCGGGTCTCCTAACTGCAAAGCAGCAGCGCTACCCTCTGCTACACCGTGCCGAGGATAAAATAACACAAAGTAAATCGCTCTGTTTACAATACAAAAAGTGGACACTGCTGCAAATTTCCTTTTCATATTGGCAAAAACTTGCCATTATTTATGTATGCTCATCCACACCTTATGAAAACTGAATTTAGTGCCTTGCCTGTCAGTAGATAACTTCCAAGAAGTGAAGCTTGGCTGAGATATTCTTCACTTCTCGGTCAGTTTCCTGAGAAGTGACAACAGGTAGCTGATATGAACTGACAAAAAACAAAAAAAATTCTTTAGTGCAAATATGCAGCATTGGCCGTCTTAAAAGGGAAATAAAATACAGTCGGTACATCATAATTATCACTTTTGAGGTGTAACATGTTTCACATTCTACGTAATATGGTGATATGAATTGTTATACAGTATATGTGAGTTGTTGTTTAGCTGGTTTTGCTGCATATCCATACCTGATCCACGGTGTCCTCATTTCCCAGTTTCTCCTCAAATATTGTGTACGCCTGAGTCAGAGTTTCTGTAAATATATGCATGCTCTCCAGTCCAGTTTTCTTTTACAAATGTGTTGTTTGTATGGAAAACTGCGTACAAACATTTTAAACCTCTTTTTGTGCATACACAAGTTTTATGAATCTGACTCCTGTTCTCCATACTACAAAAAAGACATAGTAGCATTTGAAGCAATGCAGAGGCAGCAGCCAAGTGCATCCCAGGATTTAATGACATATTGTACTCTAATAGACTCAGAGAATTAAACTTCTTTTATTCTCAAATAAAGAAGACTGCATGAGGAACTTTCCATGTGTAACAAATGGTCAAAGATTTCGATAAAGTAGATCCAGCCAAATTCTTGCAACTAAATGGCAAACGTCAATAATAGGTGAAAATGATAGATAGATAGATAGATAGATAGATAGATAGATATGGAAGGCATTATGTGATAGATAGATAGATAGATAGATGATAGATAGATAGATAGATACTTTGTTAATTCACATACTCCAGCAGCAACATACTGTATTGATAAAAACAATATTAATTAAAGAGTGATAAAAACGCAATGCAAGTTATAAAATGCAAAGAGAGAGTGTGAGGCAGGTATAACAGTCTATAATCTTGTGCATTGTTAACGTTTCCCCCCCAGGGTGGAACTGAAGAGTCGCATAGTGTGGGGGAGGAACGATCTCCTTAGTCTGTCAGTTGAGCAGGATGGTGACAGCAGTCTGTCGCTGAAGCTGCTCCTCTGTCTGGAGATGATCCTGTTCAGTGGATGCATTGGATTCTTCATGATTGACAGGAGCCTGCTCAGCGCTCGTCACTCTGCAACAGATGTCACACTGTCCAGCTCCATGCCTACAACAGAGCCTGCCTTCCTCACCCGTTTGTCCAGGTGTGAAGCGTTCCTCTTCTTTATGTTGCCTCCCCAGCACACCATCGCATAGAAGAGGGCACTCCCCACAACTGTCTGGTAGAACATCCACAGCATCTTATTGCAGATGTTGAAGGACGCCAACCTTCTAAGGAAGTATAGTCGGCTCTGACCTTTCTTGCACAGAGCATCAGTATTGGCAGTCCAGTCCAATTTGTCATCTAGCTGCACTCCCAGGTATTTATAGGTCTGTACCCTTATGGGCAAGTGCATTTAGGACCAACGCCATGTACTGCTTTTTTATGCAAAAAGTTATGGGCATCTGAGATAAACTACCAAGTCATTTAGCTGAAGCAGTAACTTTGACAACCTTTAAGAAGAATCTGAATGAGATATTAGGACAACTCAGATATTATCTAATATCTGTTATCAGATATTATCAACAGGCTTGATGGAGTAAATGGTCTTCCCCTCGTTTGTTAAATTTCTGATGTGCACATGTTCTACAGTATATAAAGACTAGAGGCAATAGCTAAGGTTAGAGGACCTGGCTTGGCAGGACTTTTCCAGTTGGTTGGCGCCATGTTGCCATGACAATGAGGAAATTGATGTTATTTTTGACTGTTGCTAACAGATGAGAAGGACAATCAGTAGACGAGATAGAAGGAGCGGCCTTTGGGGCTAATAAAGAAAACAAGCTGCACCCAGGAATGTCCCCTACTCTGAGTGGCTACCCAGAAGATAAAATGAATGGATGAACACCTATGGAGAAAAAATGTTTTGAGCTAATACTAAAGGCTCTGATTGGTCTCTGTCTGTTGAGTTGGACTGGTTTCCTTTTTTGGGGATAGTGCTAAGTTGGGTTTATAAAACTGCTGCCCATTCTGAGCTTCAAGCCAACCTCACCTCAAACAATAGCACTGCACATTCATCCTTATATCATCAGACTGCATTTAATTTAATTTAATTTAGCATACGCCAGTATATTTTCGTTTTTGCCATACTAGGCTATATAATTTCATTGTTAACTTCAAAATTAGTCTTTCTTCAGTAAATTGTTCTTTCTTACCACTTGGAGAACGAGGTCACCGTAGACTCAGATATTATGCCTTATTGTAGTGTTTCAAAGTCACTTTTGTCATCACAAAAGAATGCCTAGACAGGAAATACCGGGGATTCCAACGATGGTCTCATACTGTGGTTCAGGGTGGTCCATTATATTCCCTTGACTGCCATTCAGTGCATGTGCAAATAACATTCACTACTGACAATGCTGCACCTTATCTACACACTAATATTGAGGACTTTCAGCTAACAAATCATTCATCAGAAGTGTGTGAAGAAACACTACTGCTCCTTTTAACAATGGCAACATGTCTGCACTGTGACTGGTCTTTTCTCTTTAACCAAGTCAAAGATTTTCATCCTTTTAATCATTATAGTGTGCATTTTAGAGGGGATTTGTTGTTTGTCACAATATAATAGTTTTTATTTACTTATTGAGCTTCTGTATAAAGCCACCTTTCTCCCTGGTAACAAAGAAAACGCTATCTATCTATCTATCTATATCTATCATCTATCTATCTATCTATCTATCTATCTCTATTATATATGTCTTTCATTTTATTTTTTCTCCGGCCGTCCTGGAGTTTTTTTTGTTTTCTGTCCCCCGCCATTGGACCTTACTCTTATTCTATGTTAATTAATGTTGACTTATTTTATTTTTCTTACTGTGTCTCATTTTTCTATTCTTCATTATGTAAAGCACTTTGAGCTACATTTTTGTATGAAAATGTGCTATATAAATAAATATTGTTGTTGTTGTTGTTGTTTCATATCTATCTATCTATCTATCTATCTATCTATCTATCTATCTATCTATCTATCTATCTATCTATCGTGACCAGAAAGCGTATTGAAGTATCCCAAATCCCAGTCACAACCACAACAACACAAGTCTTGGGTTCAAAAAAGGTATATTTTAATAAAGTACTCAACAAAAGACACCTTTCACAACTCTCTTCTCTGTTTTCTTTCTTCTTCGCTACACTGCTCCTCCTGGCAGTAGCCTTCTTCCACCTGACAATAACTTTTCTGGGTAAGGGTGAGCAGCTCTTTTATTTTAGACTTCGAGTACAAAGGGTGCTAGAGCATGGCCCATTAGATGCACTTCTGGGTCACATGGAAGCCCCACAAAGTAGGAATCATGGATACCTGCAGCTCCACTTGGGGGTACCACAGAACTCAAAAGGCTACCCATGTGACTACAGTTTCCCAGCATGCCTTGTGAGTGTCCGCACTGGTAGCACTCTAGGGATGCATGCCACCTAATATGTCGGGGGAGTATGTAGCCCTGATAAGTTGTCTCCCTTTGTCACTCCATCTAAAGCTAGCATATCCACTTCCACAAGATTTTTAGGACTGTGTGCTGGAATTTCATTATTGGTTTAAACAAGTAAAATGTTTAACTAAATGCATGTGCATATTAATTGCTTCTGATCTCTGTAGTTGAGGGGTTGATGGTTTGCTCCTTTATATGTTAAATATGGAAGAAGGTGTAAATATTTTGCTGGAAAGCAGGTTTAATATTGCTCGTTGCCTGTTTTCTGCAACATTGTGATATATTTTAAAAGGAAGCAGTGTAAATATTAAAAATGTTCTGCTTTTTTTTTTCTTTTTTTAGTTGATGCATTGCATGCACTGCTATTTAAAGAAAGTGCTTAATCTATAGCTGCTGGGTGTAGCTGCTGGGTGTAGCTGTATGCTAAAATTAATTATCTGATGCTAAGAAAACAACTTGTTATCCTGTAGATGACTCTGCATCCTTTAGAGATTAATTTCTTCTCTATGTAAATTCATATTAGATAGTTGAGCCCACCCTTAAGATAAGAGGAGATTTATGTCAAAATGGTGATCTTTTACAATGGACATAAATACAGATGATCTATAACCAAACATCGCTCTCGTTTGCCATTAAACTTTTAGAATCTATCCATCATCACAAATAGTGAGCTGTCAAACATAAAACACAATATAAGTACAATGTGAAATAAACTTAAACTTTAAAACACACAAAATATATTTTATTTTAATAAAATACAATATATACAGTGTAAAACAAAATTAAGTAAATCAATGTTCTGAAATCCTATTTTAGAGTGCTTTCTTACCAAATATGAAGATCATGTTATATTTGAAAATCTTTTGCTTCTATTTCACTGAAGAAAAACCTCAAACTCACCAAACTTTATCACCAACTCTTTAGGTTCAGTGTTGAAAGCTAAACAACAATTAGTTATCAATGCAGGAACAACGCTGAAAAAGGCCACCAACCAGCACATCACAGAAGCCATTCACTCACACCTACATAGGCAATTTGCAATCAATAATCAACCTAATCACACATTCTCTAGGTACGTGGGAGAAGAATTAGAGTAAATGGAAAAAAAACTCAAGCAAAACATCAAGAAATATACCAAATCCATAGGCTGCCACTAGACTACATTCACTTACAGCTGAAGTGGACTCAAATCTGATTTTTACCTTAATGTGACACAAATTTGGTGTTTCCAAGACGAATGGACAAAGAAACCCATTCTTTTCAAATCAGATTTGAGTTACTTTACATGTGGTCCAAGATTGGATTGTACCGATTTGTGCCATGCAAACATGAATGAGAATGGTCAGATCAGAATTCAAGTGTTTTTTGCCTATACACATGGACTGAGTGCTATCATCATCAATGGAGAGCTACAGCTATGACCACAGTCACAGTCCCACCTTTGCTGGTTCCTTTCTCATACTCACATATCCTTTTGTGCAGCAGTGCTAGCAATAGCTGTGTAAACAGCAAAAGCTAACCGTTTGCTTTTTAACCCTCTTGACCTAATCATGCCCAGCTTTTCATCATCAAGAGCAAAATATATACAAATACAGGGTCTCGTCCGTTACGAGAGATGGACGTCTAAGGCGGAGCTCCGTTAGCAGCAGTGTTATTTTTTTATGCTATCTTCTTATTATCCTGAGATATCCTGTATTTATCCAACCTGAGGGTACTACTACAATGTATGCAAGCATATAAAAACATGGCCAACAAGAAAGGGGCTCAGAAAAAATGAAAACTAAAGCTACATCCAAGCTCAGACCAACAAGTCAAGTTCAAACTCAAGGTACAGCCTTTCAGAGACGCCTGGATAAGATGGCGAAAGCAGAGATCTCGTGACCATGGTCCGCTATCGCCGTCTCCGGCTGAGAGCGAAATGGTGAGTGAATGAAGTGCGGTGGCGGAGGTCACGATAGCTCGTGATTGGAGAAGATCATCTGAAACTGGAAAAGGCCTTGCAGTCTGCCCTCAACTACTCCACACGGCCTGAACACCGCTGTAATAGAGCCACCGCCACACCTACGGTGCAGGAAAGCAGAAATGATCTGTCTGAACTGAAAGTGATGATCGCTGAGCTCAAGCAAGAGATAAAGAAAGATATAAGGAAAAGCGAGAGGCAAATGAAAAGGCAAGTGAGAAGGCAAATGAGAAGCTACGGAGCTGCAGCAGGATAAAAGTCTTGGAGAAACGCATATATATTCGGCTTTGAGGCAGTCTTTAAAGATATGCTGGGTAATATTGAAGAGCACATTCAGGAAACCATGTCTAAATCTGAGCACACTTGCTGATCAGCTGGAGGATGTCAAGGAGACATTTACGGCTCGGATTGAAACAGCCAAAAATCTAGCTGCCACTCTGAAGGAAAAGCAATTGCTGCCAACTCCGAATGCAAAAAACTCGGAGACAGACTTGCTGCTCTGGAAGATGGAAGCAGAAGAAATAATATTAGAATCGAGGGACTACCTGAGAATTGTGAAAGTCCAAACCCAGTGAAATTCACAGCTGAACTATTCTCTAAAATAATTGGAGAGGACTTTAAATCAGTTCTGAGATATACCATTAGACCTAGGTCTTTATTATCCGCTCGGAGATTATAATTTAAGATAGAGGTGATGGCACTCCTCAGACACAAGTGTGGAAAAATAATAAATAGTTTGATCAGTTTGATCAATCTGGTATACATGATAGAGCCAGCAGAACCTGTCTTTATAGTGCAAGTGCAAACTTGTTTCTCCTAACGAACAAAAAACCACAAGTGACCAACTGATGAACTTAAAGGATGTGGTAAATGCTGATCCAAGCAAAATGTTGTAAGATGTAACGGTTTGAAATTCTTGTGCAACCAAAGTCATAAGACAAAGGCCCTATAAAAGATTTGGGATACCGACCCTCGAGTCAGATGAAGGGCAGGTGTCCTAGGACTGTGCTTCTCTGTCATCTTAACCTTGCCTGGTGTGTATTAATAAAAGATTTTTTACTAACTTTAATTAATATCTCTCTTCAGTCACAAGAAACGACACTAGAGAAAAGTGTCCACAGTTTTTGGCGCCGGACGTGGGGAGAGGCGTGACTCCGGCGGAAGACCGAGATCTGTCTCTGAAGCAGACTGCACAGTGTACCGAGGGTAGCAGCTGATAAAGAGACTGCCCGTCCAGACGTTCCTGCGTGAGGTCCCGTCTCTGGTGCAACCACGGTGACTGAAGATTTCTGACAGAACGCTTGTACAGATCGTAACACCAGCTGGTAAAGACATGAGTAATCCGTGAAAAGTAAACTGGAGCGCTTGCTTGGAAA
>NC_053157.1:23969665-23987165 GCF_016835505.1 Polypterus senegalus
TGTGAATGAATGATGGCCATAACTTAAATGAGATAAATAAATAAATATGTTCTTGAAAAGTTCATCTCTAAAAGCCGAGTAGGCAATATTTAAAAATGTGTTGATAAGCAAATTTTAGAATTTTATATTTTATACTGGGGGGTTCCCCCTGCTCACTTCACTTCCCAAGGAGACGCGGTCGCTCCTCTAAAACCCCCTATTAAACGGTGATACAATGGGAAACAAATGCAGTTTTTTTTTTACCTCCTCTTTGCTTGATCAGCTGCTAGCTTGCCGCTGCTGCTGCCGTGACACATGATCTGCATCTCGCACGGCGCTTTGAACATTTAAAAGCCTGTACAGCAGCTATCCTACTCTTTGTCTTTTATTTTCGGCCCCAGGCGTGGTTAAATCTTTTTGCACAATGTCGTGTCTCGCGGGACGTGAGTTCTTGATATTTTTTAGTTTAAATTTAAAAATGGAATAAAAATCTGGTGGCACAGTGGCGCAGTGGGTAGCGCTGCTGCCTCAAATTTAGGAGACCCAGGTTCGCTTTCCAGGTCCTCCCTGCGTGGAGTGTGCATGTTCTCCCTGTGTCTGCATGGGTTTCTTCCGGATGCTCCAGTTTCCTCCCACAGTCCAAAGACATGCAGGTTAGGTGCATTGGAAATTCAAAATTGTCCCTAGTGTGTGCTTGGTGTGCGGGTGTGTGTGTGTGTGCCCTGCGGTGGGCTGGAGGCCTGCCCGGGGTTTGTTTCCTGCCTTGCGCCCTGTGTTGGCTGGGATTGGCTCCAGCAGACCCCCTTGATCCTGTAGTTCGGATATAGCGGGTTTAATAATGAATGGATGGATAAAAATCTGAAAATCAACATCACATTAAAGTTTGATAAATTCTGAAAAAAATGATATCACACACATATATGATGGTTTTAAAATAAGCCTGATTTAAAGCGTGACAAAAAACGTGACACAAAAATGTCATATAAAATCGTTGCACTTATAGGCTAAGGATTTTATATATACTAGGGGGCTCCAACCCCTGCTTGCTTCGCTCACACACCCCCAGATTTGGTTTACTAGATATACAATTTAAAGAGATTGTTATTTTCGTGGTAATTGTTACATACGCATTACTTTCACTTTTAGTTTAAAACTTTTGTAAAAACAATACTTGTCCTTTATTTCCAGCCCCGGGCGTGGTTAAATCTCTTTCTCGCAGGATGTATAACGCTGCTCGCGTTGTGAAGGGGGTTCTGAACACACGCTAATGAGTTGCAGTTGGATCATCTGCTGGCTTCTTGCTGCTGGCGAGCTGTGTTTTCTGCTTGTTGCGCTTTGCATCAATTATTTCTATGCCTGTAC
Organism: Polypterus senegalus; assembly: GCF_016835505.1. Classification (NCBI taxonomy): domain Eukaryota; kingdom Metazoa; phylum Chordata; class Cladistia; order Polypteriformes; family Polypteridae; genus Polypterus; species Polypterus senegalus. The sequence goes on from NC_053157.1 coordinate 23,971,007, forward strand.
AACAGCTGTTCTTTTGCCACTTTGTGTCTCTGCCACTCGCGTTGTGGTTTGGCTGAACACACGCTAAGGAGAAGTGGTCAGATCATCTTCTGGCTTCCTGCTGCTGCTCCTGGCAAGCTGCATGTCCTGCTTGTTGCTTGTCATTGTTTTAAGAGCTGGGAGCACATGATGTCTGTCTGCCAAAAGCATTCCCACAACTGCTAAGTTAGATATCTGTGAACTTGTTTTAAACGTTGCCTCACTGCCTTGTCTCACGTGACATTAAAGTTTCTCTCGCGGGTCATCAAATTGCAATCTTTTGGCACCAAGTCTCATGTTTCATGTCCCCGCAAGACGCTCCGTGGCCAATCTCTTTCATCTCGTGGGCCTTTAAAGTGTCTTCCGAGAAGATCACGTCTCGTCTCCCTGGTCTCCCTTCACCAAGATTTATTTTTATAATAGTAGATTATTCTGTACATAATCTTTCATCCATTCTTTTTCTGAAGCTTCAAGTTCCATTTTAAAACTGAGAGCCAAAGGTTATACTAGCAGCATCAGGTAGAAGGCTGCCACCAGCTCTGTGCCAGACTATTAATGGGTACACTCACTCAAGTGCCCATATCATGTTAATTTACAATCACCTAGCATAAGCCCGGAAACCTCTGGGCATGTCACATGGGTATCAAGTATATTAGAAGCAATTCCTGATGCTGGTAATTTATACACTATGTAATACAGCAAAGCAGAAAATCAACACAAACAGAATAAATCAACACAAAATAAAATGATAACATCTCTCTCTCTCTCTCTCTCTCTCTCTATATATATATATATATATATATATATATAATCCAACATGTCTGTCTGTATGTCTGTCCACTATTCATGAGAGAACTACTTAACGGATTTAGATCAGGTTTTTTTCTATAATTTGCTTGAACATTCAGGTTGATTTTGCGACTTCTTTCATCGTACTAAGAATCATAGTTCGCTTGCAGAAGCGGTATATTTGCGTTAATCCAAGACAGAGACTGCGGGCCAAGGGCAGAGGAAAGTTTGTCATGAAGAGTGGGGAGTCGGTCTGCCTCTGCGCTTTGGAGTGTACCTTCCCTCCGCTTAGCTTGTGACTGATACCAGCTTGTTTATTGATTTTTAAAGTTTGTCCTGTTTCACTACTATGTGGGCGGAGCCGCAGGCATGGCTAGTCAGTAATATAATACCTAAGAACGCAGGTGATGTTAGAGATGAAGAGACAACACTACTTAGGTACAGGAATGACGTTTTTATAATACAATATGGAACTTCACCAAGTAAGGGAACAAACTCTTTTCTTTGGATTAAAAATTATAGTCTACAATTTACTGACACCTTTTGCGCTTAGCTCTTCTTCAGAGCCTAAAATTTGAATTTAAAGGCAACTAATTATATCACGTTAAAGTTAGAGGAAAGACCTTTTCATGTATAGACTACTATTTTATGGAATCAATGGAGATCAGTAAGTAACAATATTTGTATAAATTACTTCAGCACTTTCATCTTTTGTGAAATTGTTAAATAGATATTGACTTTCTGAATAGATAGATAGATAGATAGATAGATAGATAGATAGATAGATAGATAGATAGATAGATAGATAGACATAAAAATCAAAATCAAACTCATATTCTAAAACTGGAAATATTTCACTAATAATTTTCCCTTTAAAAATTTGTTGAAGGAAGTGGCTAAATATCGCCTGCCTACATTTAGAACAAACACTCTAGCTCAGTGCTTACCAACCTTTTTTCTGTGGTGGAGCACTTTTTGTACCAAAAAGCATACCAAGGCACACCACTACTTTACTAACCACAAGCACATTATATCTCATGCACATGCTCGTGCTATTTAAAGGGGCAGGACTCCCGGAGAAGCCATTTAAAGAGCAGCTCTGAGACCAGCATTCAAAGACATGGCATTTAGTGACCACTTTGGTGGCATCTCCCAGCTGCTTCATCCCTTTGCCTGACCATCTCTGCCTCAGAGGCAACTCGTATGTCCACTGTCCACCGGTCCTGTGAGACTCACTAGCAACCACACATCCAGACAGATGAACTCCAGCAGCTAGAAGACATGTCTGAAGGATCCAGTGACACTCAGGAATGGTTTTCTTTTTTGCTTGGGGGTATTGTCATTTGCCAGAATGTTTAAGCTTTTATTGGACATCACATGTATGCAAAGGTGATCACACAGATGCCTAACCATGCAGTCTCATTCAAACTAGAATGAACAGATGAATGAAACACATAAACATTGATGGATAATCCATAGACACAGAGGATACGAGTGGCACCCAATTACTGTAAATGTTTACAACTGTTGACCAAGAGAGAAGTACCTTATTTTTATAGGGAATCATTTAAGTGAGTTAAGTTTAATCAGGCAAACTGTAAGTAATCAATAAGGTAACACTGTGGTAAGAAAAAAATTGAAGTAATTTATGGGTCCAGTGAAACAAGAGTTAAAGTCTTATGCCAGGATGTGCTGAGATCATCGGACATTCTTCTTATCTGTCAGGCAGACCGCATTTTGTGAAACTCAAGTACTATGTCTCTGGTTTTGATGTGATCAGCACTGGAACACCACAAGGATCAGTACTGTCTCATTTTCTCTTCACTCTGTACACGTGAAAATATAAATAAAACACCAGGTCATGCAGATGATTCTGCACTTATGTGGTGTATTAATAAAGGGGATGAAACAGAGTATAGGTGGAAAAGTTCTTTATGCAGAAAGAATTGGGACAGGTTAGCTATTAGCTAAACAAATGGGCTTGATAGAATAAATGATCTATCTAAATATCTATCTATCTGTTGTGGTGGGCGGCTGGGTACCATGCCTGGCTGGGACGCCCCTTCTACATATGTTTCCATGGCAGCAATCATGGGCGTCTCAGCACCTCGCCCGGGAAGCTTGGTGACAGACTCCCTGGCCGACGATGGTGCCTCAGTTTCCCGCAGGGCTCAATGGGAGATGGAGTTCTCCACAGCCCTGTTGGGATCTGGGGTGGCCGCATGGGAGTGCTGCATGGGTCCCTGAGCCGGCCTGGACAACTCTACAGCCTTACCCGGAAGTGCAATCAGAAACAGGTGGTCAAGCACCTGGAGCACTTCTGGTTGGCTTTAAAAAGTGCCAGCAACCACTACTCAAGAGCCAGAATCGGGAGGAAGAGGATGAGGTTGCCAGGGTGGAGTGGTGGTTCGAGAAGGGAGTGCTTTGGGTGTTTAAGTGCTTAGAGGAACTGTGGGACTGTGTTATGCCTGTGGGATTCACGGGGAAGACTTGCCCCATGGGTGAAGAAAAATAAAGTCTTTTCGTGTTTTTACATGTGCCTAAGAGTGAGTCTGTGCCGGGTCAGGCGCTATACAGCATCCAGTTTCAAACTAAGATTTCTTTAAGGATCCTGGCTTCTTTGCACATCCTAAAGACTTACATGCCACCTTAACTGCAGACACGGAATTGGACTAATGTCAATGAATATGGCCGTGTACCTGAGTATGCCCCGTGGTGGACTAGCATCCACTCCAAGTAATTCACAGGTCCAGTCAAGCCAGAGTTAAATTCTTATGCCAGGCTGTGCTGAGTTCTCTGCACATTCTCCTTATTTTCAAGCAGGTTTTCTTTTGGGATTCTGGTTTCTTGAAAACCCTAAAGACTTTTGTGCCTTCTTCACTTTGATAGACCTTTATCATTGAATTTGAGCAATTATGTGAGTGTGCCTTGTGGTGGACTTGTATTCTGTTTGTTCCTGCCTTATTAATTCTGCTTCGGGGATATGCTGCACTCATAGTGTTCTTTAATGTAAAAAAAACCCTACAATCAATGGAGAGATGCCTGCACAAGGCTGTTGCCACATATGTTTATTCACTAGCCTCACAAGAAATAAAACGGGGTGGGGGGGTGCCTATGTGGTTATTCAATTAAAAGTCTGTTTTTTTTTTTTTTAATTTCTTATTTTAAGGCCGAATCCTATTAATGTGACTCTTGGAACTCATTCACGAACAGAAAAAGAACCAACAAGACAGGAATTTCAAGTGAAGACTGCTGTTCCTCATCCTAACTTTACTTATTATACATATGAGAATGATATAATGCTTCTTAAGGTATGTATTCACTTTGTTCTTTTCTCCAGCTTTCATGTAAATCATGGTCTTCCTTAAACTGAAAACAATTTTATAGAGTTTAAATATTGATAATTTGAAGCTCTTAATAGCCAAAGAGTAAGATACCAGTGCTTGGAAACTTACAGACATTAAAAAAATATGGCAAGCTTCACTATTCTAGTTTCAGACATACATATATAGCACAGATGAAAAAACCTCTTAAAACATTTTTTAATTAAGAGAACAAAATAGAAATGGGGCATCATGATGGCGCAGTTGTAGCACTGCTGCCTCACAGTAAGGAGACCAGTGTTTGTGTCTCGGGTTCTCCTTACATGGAGTTTTCATGTGCGAGAGAATAAAGGGCTCATTAAGTGGTAAATAGAGTAAGGTAAGGGCTGTTCAGTCCCTGTACAAACTGTTGTCAGACCTTGGTCAGCATTGCCGGAAGTAAGTTGAACCCATTTCCGGTGAGAGTTGGACTCCGCCAGGGCTGCCCTTTGTCACCGATTCTGTTCATAACTTTTATGAACAGAATTCATAGGTGCAGCCAGGGCATTGAGGGGGTCAGGTTTGGTGGGCTCAGGATTGGGTCACTGCTCTTTGCAGATGATGTTGTCCTGTTTGCTGCATCAGGCCGTGATCTTCAGCTCTCACTGGATCGGTTCACAGTGTGAAGTGGATGGGATAGGTATCGGTACCTCCAAATCCGAAACCATGGTCCTCAGCCGGAAAAGGATGAAGTGCCCTCTCGGGTTGGGAGTGAGATCCTACCCCCAGTGGAGGATTTCAAGTCTGTCAGGGTATTGTTCACAAGTGAGGGAAGAATGGAGCAGGAAATCGACAGGCAGATTGGTGCGGTGTCTGCAGTGATGTGGGCTCTGCATCGGTCTGTCGTGGTGAAAAGGAGCTGAGCCGAAAGGCAAAACTCTCAATTTACCGGTCGATCTACATTCCTACCCTCACCTATGGTCATAAGCTGTGAGCAGTGACCGAAAGAACGAGATCGCAAATACAAGCATCTAAAATGAGTTTCCTCCACAGGGTGTCTGGACTTTCCCTTAAAGATAGGGTGAGAAGCTCGGCCATCCGGGAAGAGCTCAGAGTAGAGCCGCTGCTCCTCTGCATCGAGTGGAGTCAGATGAGGTGGATTGGGCATCTGATCAGGATGCCTCCTGGACGCCTCCCTGGTGAGGTGTTCTGGGCACATCTAACCGGGAGGAGGCCCCAGGGAAGTCCCAGGACATGCTGGAGGGACTATGTCTCTCGGCTGGCCTGGGAATGCCTCGGGATTCCCCCTGAAGACCTAGTAGAAGTGGCCAGGGAGAGGGAAGTCTGGGCATCTCTGCTCAAGCTGCTGCCCTTGCGACCCGATCTCGGACAAGTGGAAGAGGATGGATAGATGGATAAGTGGTAAATAGTTTTTGCACATGAAGCATTTTGTAGGCTGTGTACATTAAAAAGAAATATATAATTGTGTTAGAGAATAGCATGAAGGGACTGCTGAAAGAGTTAAATAAACAGACAAAGTGTTCGATTAAAGGTGGCTTAAGAAACTGGTCAATGTCGTGTACCCAATAAGACCTGACAGTGACAGTTGTCACATAAACACATTCCATTAAAGGGTAAGAGCTGAACATAGAAGAGATATTGAGAAGGACAAGAAGGTAATAAAATAAGACTTTTATTTGGGTATGTTTATTTGGGTGTGTAAGCTAATAGACCAATCAGAGTAAATGTCATGTGATGCATCAGCACTGTTATGCAAATTCACTTGTGCACAAGTATGAGTCTCTGTCTTTGCTCTGTTACCATTCCGTGACATCTCTGCTCAACAGGGTGCTCCCTCTTAATGAAGAGAAATTAAAAATGCATGAACAAGCTTCCTCCTGTCTGATTTCTGACACAAAGAGGCCTAGTTGAGGACACATTTCTTTCTTAACTATATTTCCAATTTATTTCTTCCACACGTGCTCTCCCGGTGTCTTCATGGGTTTCCTCTGGGTGCTCCAGTTTCTTTCCTCTATCCAAAGCCATTCAGGTTAGATGAATTGGTGAATTGACCTTGTGTGTGTGTGTTTGGTGTATGTATTTGGCGTGTGTGTGTGTGTTCTACCCTGTGATGGGCTGATGCCCCATCCAAGTTTTGCTCTTGCCTTGGGGCCAAAGTTAGCTAGGATAGGCTCCAGTACCCCCCATGAACCTAGTTTGGATTAAGCAGGTTAGAAAATGGCATGACATGAAATACAAATGGGAAAACACAGCATTGATGTAGTCATTGTGTTCCACAAATTCTGAAAATTCAACTTCCTTTTAACCAATTCAGAGAGCTACTGCAGGGCCGTCTTAATGTATGGGCATGCTGGACAGTTGCCCGGAGGCCCCACAAGCATAAGGGCTCCATGCTAATCTATGTATGTTGTGACTTCCTGAGTAGTTCTTTAGGTAGCACAATATCAGCACTTCCCACCCATAAATATTGTCAAATGACTCCTCCATCATAGGCTGCATTAATAATGGAGTTAAGTCGGAGTATAGAAGGCTTGTGGAGGACATTTTCTTGTGGTGCAGGGACAACAACCTGCAACTCAATATAAATGAGACAAAAGAGTTGGTGGTGGACTTCTGTCATGCTAAATTGCCTCTGAGACCAGTCACTATCCAGAGGGAGAATGTGGAAGTGGTGCAGAGCTGGGGCTTCACATAACTGGTCTGACAACACAGTGTTGCAAACAGTACTTCTTAAGGAGACTCAGAACTTTTGATGTATGCAGCAAGCTACTGGAGATGTTTTAATAGTCTACAGTAGCCAGTGTGTTGTTCTACACTGTAATCTCCTGGGGAAGAAAATTGAGTTGAGAGCTACTGCAGGGCCGTCTTAATGCATGGGCCCGCTGGGCAGTTGCCTGGGGGCTCCACAAGCATAGGAGCCCCATGCTAATTATGTATATTTTGACTTGCTGAGTGGTTGTGTAGGTAGGGGCCCCAGTGCACTGCTTTGCCCGGGGCCTATAATGCTGTTAAGACGGTCCTGCTCATAACAGCAGTAAGAAAATATCTTAGCACATCGTTGTGGCTAAAAGTGCTCCAAGACAGTGCCCTCTGGAGGGGATTCAGGGGATTTTTCATGATGGCATTCAAGTTTTCCACCATTTTATTTTCCACAATAGCTTTCCAGTTGTCTGGCTCTGTGACTGAGCAGGCTTTTCTGATAATTTTGTTCAGGCATTGTGCATCTTCAGAGGTTTTGTTGCTTCCCAGGAAAATACAGCATAGAACAACACACTGACGACTACAGACTGATTTAGCATTTGTAGCTGCTTGCTGCCTACAACAAAAGATCCAAGTCTCCTTAGGATGTACAATCTGCTCTAGCCCTTCTTGTTTACAACAGAACTTTGTCAGACCAGTCCAGTTTGTTGGTCATGTGGACCCCCAGGTACTTGTAGCTCTACATCACTTCCACATCCTCCCTCTGAATGGTGACAGGTCTCAGGGGCTCCAGAATTCCACCACTAGCTGTTTTGTCTTGTAGATGTTGAGTTGTAGGTGGGTCTCCCTGCACCATAAAACAAAGTCTTCCATTACCTTCCTGTACTCTGACTCCTGTCTGTTATTTATCCATGACATGAGCATTATTTAAGATTTCAAAAAAGTGAAGATAGTTTTAATACTTGTCCAATGAGTTAACTATTTTAAATAATGAACGCAGACTGTCTTGTTTACTGAAGTATACGAGGTGAGACACAAAAATAACCGGATTGAGCTTGGGGTTTTCCCGGAAAACCATCTGGAGGTTAGCTGGACATGAATCATAGAGCTATATCCCCTCCTACATGCCTCCTCAAACCGCCGACCAGCTAGGTATATCCTGTGAATAACCAGTCAGTGTTTGCACAACAATCGCTACACGAGTTGCTGCTGCAATATTGCGTGAAAAAAAACAAACAGTGAAGACAAGACAAGACAACGCTCCCGCGCACAATGCTTTTGCTTTAAAGCAGTTTTTGGCTGATAAAAACATTCCTGTCCTCGATCATCTTCCTTATTCACCCGATTTAGCTTCCTGTGATTTTTACTTGTTCCCGGAAATCAAAAGTGATCTGAAGGGAACACATTTTTCTTCAATGGATGAAGTGAAGATAGAAACAGCAAGCCTGTTGAAGAGCCTCAAGCAAGAAGACTTCCAGCACTGTTTCAATCAATGGAAGGTATGTATGGAGTGGTGTAGAGATCAGGAGGGGGAGTATATAGAAGGTGACAATGTTTACAATGTTGTAACTCATCAACGAATATATTTTATTTTACCAATCCAGTTATTTTTGTGTCACACCTTGTAGCAGTATTTCATTTACTAACACAGATAATTGCTTCTAGGACTGAAAATTGAGACATGTGTCTGCTTTTTCACTTAATATGCCAGAATTATTCAAGTATGTGTGTGTGTAAATTTGTCATCTGCTTGTTCCACATTGTAAAGGTAATAGTTTTATCATTTCTCTTTGATTTGTATTTTCAAAAGCTGAATGCAAGTGCAACGTTGAACAAATATGTTTCACTCCTTCCACTTCCCAAACATGGAGAAGATGTCAAAGCAGGAACCCACTGCAGTGTTGCTGGATGGGGTGCTACTGACTTTGGTAAAGATCGAGAAGACAAGATGAGAGAAACAAATGTTACCGTTATAGACAGAAATGTGTGCAACCGCCCCAGCTACTATGGAAAAATAAAAATAACAAAACACATGCTGTGTGCAGGTGATCCAAATGGAGAAGAAGACACCTGTCAGGTAAAGCTCTGTTCAGAATTTCAGAACTTTCTGTTGCATTTTTGTTATTTTTAGACATCATCCTTTCTTCTACAACTACTGAGCTATACATAATTAGTGGCCATATTTGCACTTGATAATAATATGTATCTTGGAAATAAATTTTATACAGAAGTAATTTAGCTGGATTACATTTATGGCTATAAGTACAAGTAGAAGACAATTTTTGCAAGGTATAACATACCTTGAGAAAGTTCATAAAGAGATCCTTCCAACATGTATATATAACAATATATGTATAGTGGTGATATATGTGGGGCTCTTTTGCGCTACCCTGACCCAGAACACAACTGGATGGACCACATCTAAGGAACATTTATGGCACAGGTTCTCTACAATACAGGCCTCTTTCTTCTTTTATCTTCAATCCCTTATTTCTCCAGTAATTACAGGTAAACTCTCGCCTTATCTCCACTTCCAAAGTACTTCCTGATCAGCTGGCTACTCAGGTCATCAGTGAAGCTGCATGTGATGAGCTCCTCTTAGAGGCACCAAGGGTCCAAAAGGGCTGCTTGTTCAAAGTGCAGTTTGTATTGACTGCACTGAGCAGGAACAATCTATACTAATAAAGGCAAAGCCCTCACTCACTCACTCACTCACTCACTCACTCACTCACTCATCACTAATTCTCCAACTTCCCGTGTAGGTAGAAGGCTGAAATTTGGCAGGCTCATTCCTTACAGCTTACTTACAAAAGTTGGGCAGGTTTCATTTCGAAATTCTACGCCTAATGGTCATAACTGGAAGGTATTTTTCTCCATTAACTGTAATGGAGTTGAGCTGGCAATGGCGTGGGGGAGGAGTTTCGTGTGACATCATCACGCCTCTCCGTAATCCGCGTGAACTGACTGTCAGCGCAGTGCGTAGAAAACCAGGAAGACCACCAAAAAGCCCTTAAGAAAACATGCATTATATAATTGAGAAGGCAGCGAAACAATAAGAAGCGGCGAGTGACATATACTACCATATTCATGACTGCTGCTACCCAAAGAAAGCAAGGTGTAAACCTAAACTTTAAATTAAGTTCATAGACAGGCTACGCTGGCGTTTCACATGCCCACAGGTAATGCGGGATACAAGTTTAATGAGAGGGGCGCGGGATATAAGCGAGAGTTTTGATCACTTTATAACTAAGTTAAAATTGTAGGTGAAGGGGTGTGCTTATGCAAATTCGAGAGACTGTGTTTGTGGGGATTGACAGTTAAAGGCGGTGGGGAGTCCGTCATCATCTCCCCTCAATTCATCTCATTTGGCTCTGAGCTGAGCTCTGCAGCTAACGCCGTCTTCCGAAGCAACTTGGTCAGACTGCCACCAAATACTCACAGAAAAATCCACAAGTTAATACACATGCTGTCTCTATAGAGTTTCTCCACACTGAATCCTCCAGGCACTACTTACAAAAGGTTACATTGACAATCGTGTTACGTTATTTTTAAAATCTTTCCTTTTCTTAGCACAAGCACAGCTGAGAAGCTTCGATGCATGTGCTCCATAGCGTTAAAAATAATGCATTTAATCACACTTTGCATTACAAGCACAGGGAGCTTTTGTCAATGCATGATTTCCTGGTACACCGATTACTTTGATCAGCGCATTCCCGATTCATTTTACCCTCGCACCACCTTTGTTTGAGAAGAAGTATGAAAAAATATGAGGTTAACACAGAAAAACATCACCAATTCAAGCTTTATGAATAATCGATTAGCCATCAATAATTGTTTTGGTAAAGCCATCCTCCTTCCATTTCATAATTTTTCCGCCACTAGCCGTGATTAAATGAGCGGTAAATAAAGTAAGAGCAAAGCGAGGGTGACTTATTTAGGCAGGCATATATATGACAGCAACACTCATGACAATGTCAATCATGTTACGTTATTATTAAAATGTTTCCTTTTCTTTTCATTACTTCTTTAACACACTACTTCTCGCTGCTGAGGCGGGTATTTTGAGATATATATTGTAGCGACCGTGGAGGAGTCTTTTAAGATTCGAGCGAACTCTGCCGTGCACCTCTCGAAGCTGTCGGCTAGCGGCTTGCCAGCGTCATGCGCAACTGCACCCAGCTCTTTAAGAAAGAGAACACTCGTGCCCCATACACCGCACGACTCCGAGTGTCTCGGTAGTTTGCTTAGATAACATCTTAGCAAATAAACAGCTCTGTCCTGTTGTATCTTTTATTACAGAAGATAGTCAGAAACAAAAGCTCAACATTATTGCGGCCATTGCCAAGGTCAAGCACGAAGACACATTTCAATAAATTGGTACTTTTACAAAATAAATAACCCCCGGACGGCGATAACCCAAACCCACCCAACCAATTAAATACAAACACACCATTATTTACAACACAAATGACAATACGTAAATTCCGACATACAATAAGCTTTTTATAAATTACCCATAATTTCCCCAAACTATTTACATAAATTACCCATGAGGCGTCACTCCGCCAGCGCTTGCTGCCGGGTTGTTACACAGCCCCCTCCTAAGAGGGTTAGTGTCCCCACAACCCTACTCATCACAGATAAAATCACGTAAATGTCCTGGCCGTCGACGGACACGCTTTGTCCTGCCGGAGGTGCCATCACTGGTGTCGGGCTCAGTCCTGTCACTGTCTGACTCGGTGCTGGGGGTGGAGGTTGGAGAACCGCTTATATTTTCGAGTTGTTGTTGCTCTGGGGCCAGTGGGTGGTATGGTGCTAAACGGTCCTTGTGCAGCACCACCCGTCTGCCTCGTCCAGGCATTCGGAATCGAAAACTACCTCCGATATTTTGTCCAATATTTCTCCGGTCCTTGCCAATGGTGGGCTAGTTTTGGGGACAATCCCGTTTCCGTTGCGGGCAAAATACCCACACTTTGTCCCTGGCTTCAGCGTCGGGCCATGAGCCCGCGAGTCATAAGCCCGTTTTGGCGTGCTCCAGCTCCCTCCAGGGCCTCCCTGGCCAGTCGATGAACGGTGTCCAGCCGCTCTTTTAGCCGTCTAAAATAATCCATTTCGGGCCCACCAATAATCTCAGGCTCAGGGGGTGAGCCAAACACTAAATCCACCGGCGTGCGAAGTTCCCTTCCAAACATCAGCCCCGCTGGCGTGCATTGGCTCGACTCCTGCACTGCTGTCCGATATGCCCATAGGACCAAAGGCAAATGTTGGTCCCAGTCCGCTGGTGTTGACTGGTCAGAATTGCCAGTTGAGTGGCCAGGGTGCGATTAAATCGCTCGACCAATCCATCACTTTGTGGGTGAAGGGGTGGTCGGGTCTTTTCACCCCAGTCGCTGACACACCTCCTGAACAAACGGCTCTCAAAGTTCCGCCCTGATCGCTGTGGAGCTCGTCCGAACTCCAAATCGAGTGAACATTTCATCCACGAGTTTTGGGCAGCTGTGGGGCACTCTGATCCGAACTGCATACGCCTCTGGCCATTTGGTAAAGTAGTCCATTGCTACCAAAGCGTAGCGATTTCCGGCTTCCGTTACAGGAAAAGGACCCAGTATGTCCACGCCAATTCTCTCCATGGGTGCCCGACCAGGTATCGTTGCAATGGCGCGTGAGAGCGTTGACCAGGTCCTTTTGTGCAGTGCAGACGTCACAGCAGTGGGCGTGTAGCTCTGCGTCTTGCCGACACCGGGCCAATAAAACCGCTGCCGTAGTCGGCGCACTGTCTTAGCGTTCCCGTAATGTCGGATCCAGCCGCTCCGTGGACCCATCGGAGGACCTCGGCGCAAAGCCTGGGGAACCAGTAGTTGTAGCCGGTCAATTCCTCCCGGTGCGTGCCACCGCCTGTAGATTACGCCATCTCGCAACTCCAAGTTGCCCAACTGAGAGTGGAGTATTTTGAGTTCAGGCCCCTGTGACGACACGGTTTGCCAGTCGGGGCGTTCTTGTGTCTCCAACCAGCCCTTTACCTTTTCTAGTGCTTGATCGTTCGCCTGTAACTGCCTCAATTGGTCAATAGTGTACGGCTCCCCTACTCCAACAGTGTCATCTATCCTTGCGGATGCGGACGATGGCCCCAGCCCCCTTTCTTCCTGTCGGCGGCAATATCGACATTCATTGCTGAGGCATGGGCGCCTGGAGAGGGCATCAGCGTTGGCATGCTGCCGTCCCGGTCGGTGCTGTATCTCAAAGTCATATTCTTGTAGAATCTCCATCCACCTTGCCACCTGGCCCTCTGGTTGCCTGAAATTCAACATCCAGGTGAGGCTAGCATGGTCAGTCCGCAGTGTGAACCTAGTGCCCAATAGGTAGGGCCGAAAGTGCCGTGCCGCTAGGATCACTGCCAACAGTTCCCGCCGAGTGACACAGTAATTCCTCTCCGTCGACTGAGGCTGCAGCTGTAATAAGCTATCACTCTTTCTCCAGCCTCCCCCTTCTGTGAGAGCACGGCCCCAATCCCCACATTGCTAGCGTCAGTGTCCACCACAAAAGGTTGGTTGGGGTCAGGGTGCGCCAGGACGGCGGCGCGGACGAGGGCAGCCTTTAACTGTTGGAAGGCGGCTGTGCAATCCTCCGTCCACCCAAACTGTTGGCCCTTACTCGTTAGTCGGTGCAAAGGGCTGGCAATGGTCGCAAAGTTTTTGAATCTTGGTAGTAGGAGGCTAAACCCAAAAGCTCCTCAGTTCAGTGATATTGGCTGGTGGGGCCAGTTGCTCACGGCAGTCACCTTGCGGGTCTGTAGCCACCCCACTCGCTGATTACGTGCCCTAGAAACTGAGTCTGTCGGGGAGAAGATTGCATTTCTCAGGGTTTAACCGCAACCCGGCGCTACGAATGGCGGTCAGGACCTCCCTTAAATTGTGCACCGCCTGGTCAAAGTCTCTGGCATGAATCAGCAGGTCATCTAAATAGACCACACAACGGGTTCGGGGAATGTCTTTTAGGACCCGCTCCATTAGTCTTTCAAAGCGTGGCGGCGCATTACAAAGTCCAAACGGCATTACCTTAAACTGCCACAGCCCTTGTCCGATGGTGAATGCAGTTTTGGGTCGGTCCTCTGCTGCCAGTTCTACCTGCCAATATCCACTGCGCAAGTCCAAAGTGCTGAACCAACGGGATCCAGCCACATAGTCCAATGCATCATCGATGCGAGGCAATGGGTAAGAGTCTTTTCAGTGACTGCATTTAATTTCGAAAGTCCACACAAGGCGCCAACCCCGTTTTCTTCCGCACCATGACCATGGGTGCGGCCCAGGACTGTCAGAAGGCTCAATGATGTCGTTGGTTACCATCTCGCGAATCAATTCTTGGCAGCTTGGCGTTTTGCAAGAGGCAATCTGTGGGGCGCAACCGAATGGGGCGGCGTGGCCAGTGTCAATGTGGTGTTTGACTAACGAGGTTCTGGTGCAGTCCTCTTCTCGAGCCAAAAATGTCCACAAAGTCGTTCAATACTTTCTGGAGTTGCTCCTGCTGTGGCGTGCTCAGCTGTTCACCACTTCGATGGCCCAATTCCTCCACAGCAGCAACCGTCTCAGTGGATGGGTGGTCGTGTGAGGAAAACCGTTGGGGAGCACTGGTCTGAGCTGCAATACTCTCCTGGGGGTCCTCTTCAGTCCCTGCATCTTCGAACAGCGGTCGGGAGCGGTGAGCCGTGGTGTCCAGGCAAATCCAAGCTAACAGCCCTTCCAGGATGATTCCAGCCCGATTGGGCGACACAGTCTCATTACCTACGCGGAGGATGGCCCTGGACACATCAACACATGCTCCCCAGTGGGCCAGCAAGTCTAACCCAATTATGCATTTGTCTTTAATGTCCATGAGCCAGAATTCGTGGCTGGTCTGGCTCGTCCCTACTACTACAGTCAATAGTTTCTTTCCGGGCATTTTTGTCCGTTCACCCGTAACCGTGCGCAGTTCGATGTTAGAAGGAGTCCAGTCTTTTGGAAGAGGACCAGCTGTTTAGGGCAAAAATCCTCTATGTAATAGACAAATAGTGGACCCGTGTCCACTAAGGCACTACATGGCCGTCCGTCTATAATGCAGTCTAGGTACAGTCCACCTGAAAACCCACAGCGCCCACTTTAGGGCAGTCATTGCGGAGGGATGATGATGGCTGGGCGACTGACCTCCACACCCTCAGGTTGGTCCCTTTCTACCACTCGCTCAACTGCTCTCGTTAGCGGCTTGGGCGTGATGATTGGCGTGCGGAGACCCAAGCTGTAGTACCTCTTCAGCCCGTTCAGCCTCCCGTAGTGCCTCACTCAAATGTCTGGGCGACAGCAGACAGACATGCTGGCGGAGGCGCTCTGGTGTAAGGCCCGCAGGAAAGCATGAACACTGAGTTCTTCCCTTGCTGCTGTCGAGAAAGTAGGGTAACCTTTCCGTACATAGACCCTGATGTCAGCTGCAAATGCTCCCACACTCTCACCTTCACGCCGATGTCGGTTTGTCAGCTCCTCCCTGTTGTGTTCGCTGAGGTTCTCTGTCCAAAGCGACGGGTGAGAGCATCGGTGAGGGCCTGAAGATCACGACACTCCTCAGGCGGCAGGTCGATGAGTACCTGAAGTGCGGGACCCTCCAAGGCAAGGGCCAAGTGTGTTGCAGCTTCCTCGCAGCTCCAACCATTGTGAAGAGCAGCCAGATCCACTTGTGCAAGGTATGGCTCCAGGGGCGTCAACCCGCTGTATCGTGGCAGCTTAGCGGGTGACCGTGTGGGGAGGACCGGCCGACTGGTGATTTGGGGTGTCGTTGCGGCAGCTACAGGTTCATTCGGCCGTGCCTAGAAGATCGCAACACTGTCCGGGGAATACTGGCACCCTCAGGCCAGTTTGTCCTTTTCTCCGTGCAGTTCTGCTGATCAGGCGCTCCAACATAACGCTATTTTCGAGATGGCACGCTCTATTTCTTCAAGACTCTGTTCCATGACGGCGTCTTCTTAACAGCCTGGTCTCCCACTTCTGACACCAATGTAGCGACCCGTGGAGGAGTCTTTTAAGATTTCGAGCCGAACTCTGCCGTGCACCTCTCCGCTGTCGGCTAGCGGCTTGCCAGCGTCATGCACACAACTGCACCCAGCTCTTTAAGAAAGAGAACACTCGTGCCCCATACACCGCGCGACTCCGAGTGTCTCGGTAGTTTGCTTAGATAACATCTTAGCAAATAAACAGCTCTGTCCTGTTGTATCTTTTTATTACAGAAGATAGTCAGAAACAAAAGCTCAACATTATTGCGGCCATTGCCAAGGTCAAGCACGAAGACACATTTCAATAAATTGGTAC